>NW_017100634.1:23831-70163 GCF_001263275.1 Habropoda laboriosa
GAGTTAAAAATTTACTACAAATTTGTCTTTTAATACATGTATATTATACATAAACGAAAATAAACGAATATTTTTAGCAAATTTTTGAAAATAGTTAAGTGTATCTTTAGGATATAAACCTCTTGCCTGGTAAAGATATCTGGGATACATCATTTGTTTATTATGTCATTGTAAATGTCATTGTGATCTTTGAGATGTCAAGAAGTTTACACCGATTAAAGTTACTTTTAATGTGCCTATAAAACAAATATGGCAGAAATACAATTACATATTTTCAGTGTGAACATTAGAAATAATAATCCCAAAGTAACATCCTGAAAAGAAATGTCACGTGTGCTCAAAAAGTAATATAAGAAGTGAAACAACTTGGCAATGTAAAAAATTTCTAATATCTCTACATTTATTAGAATGTTTTGAAAAGTTTCATACTTTACAGGACTATTAAATTATTGTTTAATTTGTTGCTTTAATATTGTTTATTAATATTGTTTTATGATATTTAGCAATATAAATTTTGTTTTTTGTACAGCTTACACAGTTGTTAAATTGAGATATATCAAATAATATTTTTTGAACGCATCGAGTTTAATTTTTTGTATGTCAAAGGGTTAAGTGATCATCAATGATATGTTAGTTGTGTCCATTTTTGTTGAGTATTGTATGCAATAATAAACAGAAATTTCTATACAACATTTTATCCTTGTTTCAGCTATGTTTTATACAATCTTTAATTTTTAAATACCTTTGGAACTACTGATGAAGTCATCTTCGTAATCGAATTTAGCTCAATAGAAGAAAAAAAACATCACATCACATCAATATCACTTATTGCCAGATTTCACTCTTTTAGGGGACACACCAACTGTTTGTTAGGAAACTTCTTGGTCTTACGTCTTATGGTCTTCTTACAAAGAAAAAAAATATAACTAGGCGAGAGCCAACTGGCCCGTGTAACGAGCACGAGTGTACAAAGATTAGAAACTATTTTTTCCTCGCTGTCCGTATGTTCGTGTTTGACGTGATCACCTTCTTGTCTTATGCACCACGAATTTCACGATGGTTCTTCCCTTTCGTATAGAAAAATAGTAAAGTTGTTATCTCCTGCTGTTTTCTTTAGACGCATCCCTGCAGGCGTGACGTGAGCTATTCGTTGGTAGGATAACTATCGTCGATAACATACCGACGTAGCAGCACAGACGAGGTGCAAAATAACTTTATCATCACTTTATGGGACTTTGTGTTTTACGTTCTGAAATATCGACCGTGTAAAAAATCAGTGATTTTGTTATGACCCTACGATTTAGAGTAGTGAGTTCAGAACTTATATTCAATTCAACCATCAAAGATGGTGAAGTCGACAGATGTAAAAAATACTCTCTTGTTAAATCCGCAATAAAGATGCATATGTTGAATTGCATGGGTAGAATTGTTAACGATTTTTCGACAACAGTAGAACACACGCATGGGATGAATCATCCATTAATGAAAAGCTACGTTCTCATATTTTTTATGAGAATATTGAAAATACTATTAATTTGTGAGATTTTGTTAATGAAAATGAGTCTAAATGTTACCTTATTAAAACTGCTTTTAATTATACATATTGTTATAACAATTACTGTTAGAGAAATCTTTTTCAGGGCCTGCGAAGCGTGCCACTTGAGATCAGACCCAGCTCACCCGCGCGGGTGATTCTCTCTGGGTTTTTCACAGACCAGCTTCGCCTGGGCAGCGTGAAAAATCGTGCAGGACGACGCGGCCTTAGTTTCTACGAGATCACCGGACGTGTGTCTTGGCGAATGACACTTATACAACGCAACCATATTTTTGTAGCAAATATAGTTTGTTTTATGAAAGTTATCAATACCGAAGCAAATTTGCATCCACCCTATTTTCGGCTTGAAGTGTCCCTGACAAATCAGAAGTGGGATAAGCCACGTGCTTTCGCGTCTGCGAAGTTTTTATAACTTTATCGTGTCACGATAAAGGCGTCGGAACAGTGCTACGGAACCGAACTCAGTGGTATGCGGAGTGTTTAGTGCGTATTTATCAATAAGAAGAAAGACAATAATCACGATGGGCGTTCGCGGGCATGCGCTATTCTCATCGTAATACGAAAAAAAAGGCGAGGAGGGAGGGCGACACCTCTGATAGTTCTGATGGTTCAATAGAGGAAGGTCAATAAGCGCTTCGATTACAACGAACATATTTTGATGGATAGCAGGAGTCGACGATCGAGGTCGCAATCTCAATCGACTTCGACGTCGTACAACCCGCTGCTGCGCACAGTGGGATAAACTGCCCATTTTTGTGTTGAAACGGTAGAACTTTTGATAGAAATAAGATGGAGCGATGAATCTTTTTTAAGGTTAAAGTTGAGATGTTGCAAAATAAGGGAAAAATATAGACAAAGTATCACAAACAAATTTCCACCTTGAAAATCTATGTCAAATTAGACATTTTTGACGAAAATTGCGGTTTTTCTGTTATAATGTGTTGTCCTTTCCTTAACTTGTTATACATCATTTCCTATAGATTTTGATATGCTGAATTCAAATCGGGCCGCAGAATTCGTCTAGTCCTTCAGGATTCTAAGTAACATGCGATTTAAGTACATTTTCATCGATTTTTTTCACTTAAATCAACCACACATTCTATTGAAAAAACTGCAATTTTCTCCAAAAGTGTCAAATTGGACATAGATTTTCAAGGTCAAAACTTGTTTGTGATACTTTCTCTATATTTTTTCCTGATTCTGCAACATTTTACCTTTAACCTCGAAAATGATTCATCCCTGCATCTTATTTCTAAGAGTTCTACGATTTTGACACTAAAATTAACAGTTTGTCCCACTATTCCGTGGTCGTCGATCGAGGAGAGACACGACGGGCGCGCGGTTCGAAAAACAGGAGCGGCTTAAGGCAGTACTGGTCCAGCGTAAGGACTCCTCATGCCCCTGCTAACCCTTGAACCGTTCTTTCACACAGCGTGCCTCTGCTATCCAGGAAACCGCGCGATGCTAAGGAGGTGACCATGACAGGCTAGCTTTTTCGTAATTAAAAAAGCTTAGCAGACGTCACGCGTGACGTATTACCGTTTCAGCTGCGTCTATGGACTGTGAGGAGCTCAGGAGTTTGCCCCCGGGGCGGCACGAGGGCGAGAGCCCAAATCTCACGACACGTAATTTTAATCGATCCGATTCGTCGATGTTATAGCGTCGGTTAATAATGACAGTACACGTGCTCTATTTTTATAATTGTGTTAAAAAAGGTGCTAAAAAGGTGTTAAAAAACTCTTGAGCTTTACACAGTACCATGGTATCGGTGGACGATGGTGGGGACGGCATTTATCTCTCGAGAGCCAACTTTGGACAGCGCTGTCCTAAAGGAATCGAGGAGCATCCCAAACGACAGGACTGTATAGTCGGTGGAACTGATGTATTGAGGTCGTAAAATCAGTTAACCCCTTAACCTATGATTTCTTTTCTGACTATGCATCTAAGCGTCAGCCATTTTCTGTTTTAGTACTGTATCAGGTAACAAAAACTAATCTGTCACAGATTAATTACATTTAGCAATCCTCAGTCTTAAAAATTCAAACGAAAATTAAGATTACAATTAGTTTTTTTTACTAATATAACTATTTTTCTCACATCTTCGCCAGAATCTTTGCCACGAGTCTGACACGTTGTCATATGTTAAGGGGTTAAACGTCAAGATATACCTAATTGGAACGCCAAAACAGCAATTCGTGGAAGATAAGAAGCTCGAACCTCAGTCACGCAGTTCGATGTCAACTTGTACTTGCTTCTTCCATGTAGTATATTTAAAATCTGTGTCTTAATCGTTGACAGCTGCAGGTTAGTTTTTACCAATACGGGAATTAATATTGGGCAAGAAGCGACGAAAGCTTAATACCGTATACTTAAATGAAAGATTGTAAGTAGAAATTTTAAATATCAATTCACAAATAAAGCATGATCCTACGTGTAGCTAGATCAATTGGTGTCGCTACTTAATGCTTTAATTTACGACCTCATTATACATATCGCTTCCACCAGTATCGATACCAACTGTATCCCTTGTTATATTAGGGCAGGAGATGAAACACTGATCATGAACAAATCGTTCATGCGTGTCCTTTTGTTTCGCCTACGCGATAGCCGTTACGGCGTACAGCGTGCATCGTCAAAGACGAGTTAGTTAGCTAGTTTTTTATGTATAAAAAAATATAACATTCCATTTAAAAAAATTAAACTGATTTTGAAATCTTCCCCATCATAGCAGGTACAAAAAAAAATAGTTACACCACATAACGCCCCCCTCCATACCAAAAAAACATTTGTTAAAACATTTTTTTCGTAACATCACTTCTTTAACAGATATTTCACTGTATTGAGATAAAACAGACACCCTGTATACCCTTTTTCTATAACGTGCATTGTTTTACCAGCTGCAGTTTGGTCTTTTATTTTTTAAATTCGCAGTATTACGGTAAGTAGACTATGTGTTTTCATGGAAGTATTAATTGAAGATTTTACAATTGCTACAGTCGATCATGAACGCTTTGTGAGCGCAGCACTTTTGTATCTTTGTGAAACATAGGAACTCCTTGTGCCTTACTTCTTTGTGTTATTATAAATTCACAATACAATGCACGCATAAATAGTGAATATACTGGTAAATCACACTAAATAAGTCCCAAAATAATCGTTTTTATTTTACGGTGAAAAAGCATAAAAATCACTCCTTTATACCTTATCTTTCGTATTCCACAACACTGATTTTTCTTCATAGAGAGTGATTAAATCGGTGATGTCATTCCTCTACTAATTTTTTTTCTGGACATTTTTTACTCGCACGCGAGTTCTGTCAAGAATACGAAACTGCTTCGTGTTTGCAAAGTAACCGTTTATTCGAGTCGTAACTCTCAGAGAGTTGAGCGGTGCTCTCAGACAGTCACTCTCAGATGCAGTGTCCACTCGCGAGAGATACTCTCGAGAGCAACTCGCGATAGTTTTACTCTCAAAAGGACAGTGTAACGGTTTGAATTTAAAAGGGGCGCGTCTTTTTACCGTGATCGGCGTGCGTCCGCCAAGCGGCGTTGGGAGCGGCGATCGCGCATGCGCCGAGCGAAAAAAAGTATGGCGTATTGTATTGTATTAAGACCACATGCGTGGCGATTGTTCTCGGTTTTGCCAATAAAAGTAATATAAAATCAGAAAAATTTTTTCCCGCTAACTCTTTTCTGTGCGCGAACAGACAGCTAGCTTGTGTTTGGCTCGATGTACGTACAGCGACCCAGGCTCGCGTTTCTTATGTTTGGCTCGCAAGAAATATCCCGAGTTCTAAGAAGTTCAGGCCTAGAATTTTTCCTAGAACAGTTGCGAGCGTACAGCGATCAGAAATCGGGCAGGACGACTCGTCCTCAGTCGGTGTTTACGAGGCCGTCGAGCGAGTGCCTCGACGAACGTCGCTTATACTGCGCGATTATAGTCTTGTAGGGAATACATCGAACAACGCGTTTTCGATTATACGCGGATTTCCAATCAGTTTACGTACTTAGCATATTCGTTCGTGTGAATTAAGTGCCGCTGCATACAAGAAGCTAGTGCACCGAATTCAAGTACACAACGAACAGCTCAGCTTGGGAGAAAAATCAAACGAGAAGCGTGTCTCTGCGAGCTACACAGTTACAGTTCCACGGGATGTGTATGCGTGAATAATATGTATGAATATATACGTACACAATCGAATGATTGAGTTAATTGAAAATAGAGGAGAGCCTGCATATAGCTAATTAGATTAATTACTGCAACAATTTCGTTTTATCGTATCCTAAGTTTATTTTTCTTGTAATAAGATGTGTTATAGCTACGAAACAACGACAAATTAGTTTTTTTTTACTGTTGTCTCCCCGAGACATATACATATTCTAACTTTTTCTGGAAAAACACTGTCTCTTAGTAAACAACTAAGTCTTTACACACGACCTACTTCTTTTGTTATTATTCTAACGACAATATACGATAATTGACACGCAGTGCAGATGATCGGACTTGAGTTTACCATTTTTCAGTTTTGCGACGTCTCTAAACCTACGCGCAGTTCGACAGAACACTGTATACATATACATATACGTTTAGACTGATATGTAAGATGATACTTTTTCCTCTGGTCAAATTCTGTTAGTCTTACTTTTTTATCGTATCTCTGTCATGACGATTATTTTATTATATTTACGATAGTTTATTATAACTTTTATCACTTCGAGAATAAATAATTGGTTTCTGATTGCTTCGAATATAAGCATTGTGTCATGGAAGAATTCCTTGTTTCGATTAATTTGTCATAAATTATTTTTCATTATTTGTGGTGTTTATTAAACACTAATGTACAACAATCTTTGTAAATAATACTCAATATGAGTTTCTAAGTGGTTAATTTACGAACAGACCATCGTCCGAAGAAAACGAGACGGAATATAAGTTATAAGTATGGTCATACTCTTATCTTGAACCGCATTTCTCATAACTTTCCCATTTTTCCGGGAAAAATGACAATTACATTTTTCGTTCCTTAGGATGCGTAGAATCATGCTGTAGAAAAATTTTTCGTTCCGGCTGTATGCCAAAATTGGCCTTTTTTTAACATCCTCCTTTTTAAACAGATGTTATTACTTGTATGTAACAAGTGATCATCGCTTAATGTAGAAAGTATTTCTGGTACAATAGAGTTGTTGTTTATTCTTACTCGAAAAACTTTGTCGAATGTTTATGAATTATTGAGAAAATTAAGTAGGATAGTATAGCAAAGCCGAGGTAGTGATTACATCAGAATCTCAGAATTAAATCCTCCAGGGACGTGTCCGACGACAGCTTGCTGGCAGTGTTCTTGAATTCTTAAAATTTGCAACGGGAGTTTTCGGAGATCTGAACTTACTGGGGCAATTTGTCGTAGGTCTCTACTTGGCACCTGAAAGCTCATACTGCAGTTCTCGAGGATTGCCGAATCACTGCAGAAACGCCGTTTCTCTTTTCTCTCTTTTCTTATAGGATTGTACTTACGTTCGTATACACATGAAAACGCACAGTTTTCTTTCTACACACTTACTACACCTTAGTGATTTACACTTGAAGGGAGAATCTAAAATAAAAAATTCCGCTATTACTGTTTTTCACTAGAAAACACCCTAACTAATTTAGGCTGTTTGTGAATAACTTATAATGTATTGTGGCGGGTACGTCATCGTCAACAAACCCTTACCGAACCTCGTTCTATTCTTCCACGCGAACTTTCTCTCTTCCAACTCCTTCAGATTTTAGTTTCCGTTCTTTCGTCTCTCCCCGGGTTAAGACTTGCCTTCGACCTCGAGTGGCCTAAGAAGCGCACATGTGGCATCCAGGTTCGCACGAGGACGAACGGCCCCGCTTTCTACAAATTTTCCGTTTCTATCTTTATCTATCGCTACTCCTGTCTCCCTGTCCTCACAATATAAAAACCTAGTACGTCTACACCTCCAGACAGTTTTCCCTTTACCGACCATCGCGACGTACCCGCCGAACCGCTGCCGCCGGGACAATTAATAAAGTAAACGATTGTATTTTCTGGACCAATTGTACGCCTACCATACACTTATACTTTAATAAATTGAGGTGAAAACAGTGTAACGACGTTCCTCACCCACCTCAGTACAATTCACAAAAACTTCGGATTTCACTATAATTTAGTAGTTCAATTTGAAGTTTCGTCTGAATTTTACAGTGTGTTATACTTGTCCATTCGTCTAACGAATGTAACTTTGAAACTGAAGTTGCCAGTTGTCAGAAAATAGTATAAAAAAAAGATTCGCATGTCTAGTCAAAGTACCTAACGGTTACGATTGTGAACATAGGAGCTACTATTAATTTCGGACGCAGTTTGTACGTTTCACTGACAGAAGTTTACTCTTAGTTAGTCCAAGTTCTATATGGTGAATTTCCGTACAATGATCCAACTATTATCAGGATTATAGAGCGGAAGACAGCGTCTTTAGTAGTAGTTTCGCAGCTGAGAAAGTGATTGAATTACCATCCGCAGCAGAATAACATTAGAGGGAGAAAGTGTTCCATATGGAAAATGAAATTTTTCCCATTAACATTAAGTATCCGTTTTTCACTATTTTTTCACAGTTTGCGTTTACTTTGCTTCTTGTTTCTTCTTATGTAGACAAAATATTTTACGATAATTATGTATGCATAAATATGGCCCGTTATTGTAATTTGCGTTATTACGCTGCACTAGGGATTGAAATTCTCTTTACGTATGCATTTAATTTCATTGGACCAGTATAGACATTCTATTGATCAATAATTTGGTCAATGCACGAAGCGTATCATAAAACGAATTACTCATGCTTCTAAATATCATTGACAAATTGCGTCGTAATTATTGCATACTATAAAAGTTTCGAGGAGCAAATTGCTTAGTACTGTATCACACTTTTTGATTTTTAAAATATTACTATTTGATCTGACAATTTGAATTGTGTATTAAACATGTCTTTAACACTTCCATTATAAAAGTAAACAACAGGGAAGTTGATGTGAAATTTTGGAATATTTTGACAATCTAATAAATATAAAGTTATATACTTTGGTTTATGAAATGTTAAATATTATTTTGTTCTCTAACAAAATTTAGTTCTCTCTAGTAGTACAGTATAGTACAGTCCACGACGAAAGGATAAGTTCACTATTTTTCGTTGCAACACGTTTCTTGTCATATCATGAAGTTCTTTTACCTTTTTTCTACAACTACGTCCAAGGACATAGTCATGATAGTATGTAACAACAATAACTTACCATTAATTTCTACGATGTAAAAGTAATATTTTGAAAGACACAGGGAGTGCAGTGATTCTGAAGACAAATGGCACTTGAACGGTACCTTATCTTGTATGTACTATTTTATAAGAAAAATCTTAGATTAAACATTAACCTGTCTACTAACAGAAATCTATAAGGGTATATTAAAACCCGCCTTATGGAATTTTCAAGTGGAGATGATTAATGTCTCCTCCAGTCCACGAGTCTGCTCGGATAATTAATGAACAACTGCACCATAAATGTCCATACGAGAATACACATACATATATCACGAATGTTTATGGAAAATTCACACTGACCTATAGCCGCTTCGTCCTCGATAACGGGTCACTTCGCCAAAAAACAGTCGGCAACACATTCTCGTATGCCAAAAATAGCAGTTTACCATGCAATATCTTATATTTGGGAGGACAGAATCATGTCGACAACGAAAGGGAAACTTTTGAAAAGCTACTCGATGTGATAAATGTATTTTCAAGCGTTTCTTCAAATTATACACTACTTCATAGTTGTAAAATTTTAAGTTAACTAGTTTTAGTTTGGTATAATTAGTTAAATTTAATTTATTACACTTTAGTAAACCTTTTACTGTAGGTTTAATTTATTTTTTTTTTTATTTTGTACTTTGTATTTTGTGCGCGCGTGTGTCGATATTGTAGTGCATAGTGGTTGTTTTTCAGTAGTTTGCGTGTATTGTGTTTGTTGCCAGCATGGTGTACGTTGTGTTTCCAGTGCACAATGGAATACATATTTGAAAAACTTTTCGGTATGATTTGGTGCTTTCTGTTTTACAACTTGTACGAGGTAAGGTGTCGGCCATTTATCGTTTGAGGATCACAGTACCCCAGTGTCTTGACGTGTCCTATATTCGTTGGTGTAGGGAGGTTTGCGTGGTCACAGGGATACTTTTAAACGTTAATAACGAAAAAACGAAGCCTCAAACGCAATTTTTCTATTCTTGTTTTTCGTTTTATACGGGCTTCTAGAATCACCCCCTAAAATTTCTCTCAGGAGTAGCCGAACACCTTGTATGTATACGCACGTGTACGTAAAGTTGGGTAAACTTTATTTAGAATAACGAATAAAAGATAATGAATAAAATTCCAAGATTTATTCATGAATGACGAATAATCTTTTATTCGAATAAAATCATTATTCGCTATTCATGAATAAATCATGGGTCTTTATACGTTATTCGAAATAACTCTACGACGAGTAAGGGATATCGTTTTATATACATATGTGTATGGACGGGAATCTGAAAGATATCATGACCGTGCGGTATGGGGGAGTCCCTCTCGAAATAGTGGTAGATCACTGATGACGTAAGTATATAGTGTTTCTTTTAACACGAGCCGGTGAGTCATCGGTAATTATTTGAATAAGAATTTATTCAAATACAAGACCATTCATTATTCTCGAATAAGTTCATTTTATTCGTAACTTTTATTGGAAGGTTTTTGGAATAAAGTTTCCTTTGAATACGCTTTCATTCAAATAATGCCCAACTATGCATGCGCGAACATGTTTATTTTATATGAACGTTTTTGTACCACAACTTATGAATGAGCTTATGAATTAGTAGAAGCTTGTACAAGAAGAGACTTATTTTAAACCATCATTACGGGTAGTACCTACATACGTATGCACGAGTCCCATTTATGATTTTGATGCGTAGACTTTTAAGTAATAGAAAAATTTGGTAAATACAAGATGTAATAGAATGTTTATTTATTGTTTTCATAAAATAATGTTTTATCAATAATTATGTAATATAGAAAGTTTAACGTTGCTCATATACATATTGAAGAAGCATTAGTTTAAAAGTTTATAAGGCATGAAAAGTATTATCTTTTCAAGGTGATAAACGAAATAATAGTTTTTGAAGGCGTATGTAAGTGGTAAATCGCTAAATGGTAATCTGTATACGTAACACATAATGTATATCCGGTTTAAATGTATACACGCGATTAGTTTCCTAAGTATGTATTAAAAATACAAAAAAAAATGTTTCAGACAAATATTGTATGATGTTAAGGGGGACACATCATGATAATAATTATTTGACTTTGCAATTACCTTGGAGAGTCCTGTGAATGTTACGCTTCAATTTTTAGATAGACTTTTATATTTGTTATTACATATTTTTGTAGCTGATATCGAACTGTTTTCAAAACACTACTTGAACGTGTATTTTGCATAAGCCGTTTTTGAGTTATTAAGCTTCAAATTTGGCGTGCCCCTTGCATTCGCGTTACCCGACGTACACCGTGAGGAGGTAACTCGGTCGGACATTGTGTGCTTCTATTTAGACAAAAAATAACTCAAAGATGTATTTTTGATAATGGAAAGACAACTGTGTACTTTAAAATGAAAGTGAAGAGCACACACACACACACAATCGGTTCTTTTTAGAGCCAACATGATGTATAAAGTCCGACCGAGCAACCTCCGCGCGGTGCATATCGGGTAACGCTAATGCAGGCGCGGCGGCATGCCAACAAAGTTTAATAACTCAAAAACGGCTTCTGAAAAACTACGTGTTCACGTAGTGTTTTGAAAACGGTTTGATGTCAACTACAAGCATATACAATAAAAAATATAGGGTTTCATTTAAAAATTTAAACGTGACCTTCGTAGGGCTCTCCAAGGTCACCTCAAAGTCAAATAGTTATCATTACGATATGTCCCCCTTAACACCATACAATATTAATCTGAAACATTTTTTTATATTTTTAATATTTAGGGAAACAATCACGTGTATATATTTAAACCGGACATACTGCATGTAAAAGTATATTATGTAAACATTTTTATATACTATAATCTTAAAAATGTAAAAAATGAATACTGTTATTACAATACTCACAACTTTCTATATACCGCGCATGCAAGGTGCAATAATAATGCAAAACAACACAGAAAATTTTCTTGTATAATTTATAGCTATAGTTTTCGCGTTTCGAAACATTTTGCAGCTTTTCCCTTTCACTTGATTTATACTTGAAAAATAATCTAAATTTTATTTGCGAAATTCAATTGTTTATTCCTCGTGATAAATAATAGATGGAAATAATAGACAAATATATCATCCGTGGCTCGATGAAAACAAGTTTTTCAAGCCATACATTGGACTTTCTGTTACTATTGTTTTCGTTCTCAAATGACATTCCTTCCATTCTTCGAACAGATTTGTCCCCTTTTGTCATTTCTTACACAGATCGATTGACTCGCATTGTTCCTTTGGCATCTTGTTATTCGCAGAAATTATTGGAACGAGAGATAATTTGCAGTTTTGCAATCTTTATCATTTCCAATGTAACATTGTAGCCATCGTTGCTTGCAACAACAGTAATACTTTTGCATATCAACTGCTATAACTTCGCTGTAATTTATTCTTCGAATAGTTTTCAAATCTTACAATTTAGGGTCGCAATGTCCGGAGTGTATCTTCTTGAGTCCTGTCAGTAATTAATTTCAACACGAGTGGATAAGTTTCTCACATAAGGTGTCAACTGATAAACTCGGAAATTCGCGACAATCGTTTTCATTAAATCGTCTCTTGACTTGCTGATGGGTTCATGCAAGATTACTTTTGCGAAGACGAGTTACGTTCAGATGATCTTCGAATAATATCAGTGTCTAATTCACTATGTTTTAATACATAACGCGTGGTATTGAAATTCTTGAGTCTAACTGTCGATCTTCACAAAATCTGTGAAATATAAGTATAGTATCGAGTCTGATATGATTGATTGAAAGTTAGTCGGACAGGCAGGAGAAATGAGGTGCGACTCTTTGGGATTAATTAATATGAAAAGTATTAAAATGACGAGGTGGAACTGTAGGCATAGAAAGTAAGGCTTTCTGGAACAATAGATGCAAATAAAAGGGAATATGTAGTGGACAAGGATAAGAATGGTTGATACGGTCTTCGCTAACAAGTGGTAATAAGGGCATTTCTCATTGAGGTTTATGACTTATGATGTAACAGTTCAACGCATTTGCTACTGAACAAAAGAAGGAAAGGTTTCAGTTTTTCGAGTCCTATACCGCCATAAGAAATTAATATTAATATTAAGAATTTAATATTGCGAGTTAGAAAGTTGTTTAAAATGTATTAATAAATACAAAAATAATGACATTTTATTAACTGCACTTTGTTTTAATTATTTAAAACAAACTTTAAGAGGTTTGCCGTGCATTTTGTATAGTATGGACAGTTGCGAATGCATAGAATGATCTGACACGTTTCTGGATTAAACCGTATAGTGTAAGTCGACAGTGCTGATCCATGGAGATTATTGTTAACGTGCCAAGTCTTCTTCAATATGGTGATTCACATCAAATCCAGTGCTTTTATCAATCGTTCGTATTCACTCAGCCGCTTTGTACAATGTGCAATATAATGTTTACAATGGTCTCATAAAAAATATCTAGGCTTATAGATGTTTTGCAAAATAAAACTATTAATGCTTGCACTATAGAAATATTTTTCGATTTATAAATTTCATTATAACAATTTCTTTATTTAGGTACATGATGCTGTACGTAACGTTGCAAGAATTTATTAGGACATCATTTAAAGAAATGATACTGCTTTTTAAAGAATTTTTTAAACATTTTCTTTGGCTACATATAAATCTGTTTTAAATGTGTCCTTCAAGGTTTCAAGAAATTTAATTATGTTGAAAATATAATATCTAATATGCTTATTAGAAATGTTCATTTTTTATTAAAAAAATGAGTGAATAGTTCAGAATGTTCTTACCCTAAAGTATAATTTAATGTTAGATTTATTACAGTGTACACTGGAATGTAAATTATTAACAGTATGTAGTTAAATTAGTATTTCATAAGGAAATTGTACATCCAATGTTTCCTACTGTTCCCTTTATTTATCAAGTATTGTGATATTTTGAATTCTGCGATATTTAAAGTACTTACAATTAGCAATTAATGGAGATGTAGAAATACGGGAACAATAAAGTGAAAAAATGAGGAAACTAGGTTACTAAGAAATTAATTCTATTATTACCAGTTGTATAAATGACGGTTGAGACGAAATAAACCTCTAATTGTTCCAACCTAATTAAGAGCTGCAGATTGATTTACGAATTCGAGCTTGTCGATTTTCAGACCAAAGCAGGCCTATTCTGGAGTTCGGAAGTACAATAGCCAGCGAATGAATTAAAAGAACTTTAATACTTGACAAATAATTCGGTCGAAGTTTCCAAGTTTTTCTACTCTTTATTTTACGCTTACCTCCTTTTTCTATTTCTCGATTCACCGAGAGGGAGATTGGCATTCGAGGTTCAATGATAAATGAGCTGCGCTGAATTGGAACGACCCTTCCTTGCTATTTTCTCTTTTCAGTTTTCTTTCACTTTGTGAACTACCCCTGCTATGCCGTTTATTTCTCTCTATCCACTTTAATCCATCGGTTTGGCAGCAGGCTGCATGATAATTTCGAACCTGACATGGAACAATTTCTGCTAGATTTCTAAAAAAAGATTTCACTGTGGCGTTTCTTCCCTTGATAGTATAATGTAAATTGGATTATAATGACAGAACAATTCTGTTGTACAAATATCTTATGTTATTTTCTGCTAATTTCAATATAATATCATTGTGCTTTTGTATTTCGTTTTTTAATGTAAGAGAAAGATCGTTTTAAACTTTATGAAACTTGCGGGATGATGAACTTAAATCAAGGGCGAAAAGATCGAAAGTTAACATTAACGGCATTTGGAGGTATATAGAACATTTTTACTGAATTTTAAGCTCTTTTCTTATCTTAGAATTTACTTATCCCGATTTTCAGCAAAGAATCTGGATTACTGGCTTAAGTGATTTCAATAGTTTTTAAGCCAAATTGTATAAATGTTTCGGAGTGCAGCATCTTTATAGCATATTTTCTGCAGATAAATTTTTAAAAGAAAATCAAATTATATTTTACGTTGTCCTTCAGAATAAAGTCATTAAATTAAGTTCACACAAATATCATCATAATTTCGTCTACTTTCCATAATATCATGAACAATTTTGCTATTGATATATTTAACATAATCAAAAAATGTAAACAAAATTTTGTTTATGCTCTCGAGTAGAAAGTTTTTTCTGTAATATCTTATGATTGTATTCTTGCTTTATAGGTTTAAAAAAATAACGACACTTTTTATACAAAATTATTAATTTTATGACGATTCGGGTTATGGAGAAAAGAAATAAACAGAGATAGGAGAGTCTGGAAAAGGAAAGGGAAATAAAGATGAGTTACCTGTCTTTGACGTTATAGTAGACTCGTTATTAACCCTACATAAGAGACTAGGTACTTGAGATGTGGGAGGTGTTTAAATTCAAATTACAAGTTGTATATGTATATATTAATAGGACACTTAGCGAGGACCAGTGAGAAAGGTCAATTGTCCGTTTGTCCCTCTGGTGGTGGAGCGCAGGAGGCACCACTCAATTTCATTGTACATACATGAATGTATCAATACTAAAAAATATTTCTACATAGTTGAGGTAAGTGTTTAAAACAAACGTTTATTATTATTTATTTTATGAAAATGTATACATACTTCCTTCGTCAGGAAATGTTTGTGCACAAAGGTACACTATGGAAAAGTATCAACATTTATAGTTGTAGATGTATTATTTTTAAGACGAATATTAAGTTTTCGAAAATAAAAGAAACAGATACTGAAGATAAATGACAATTTTATGTACACATATTGAAGTTGTAATCTTTAACACCACTCAATACAAAAAGCATGAAATTGTAAGTTAAGAAATATAAGGTAACAAATTGAAAATACAATAGCAAGTTTACAGATTCTAGACAAGTGATCATACGTATTTGTTACGTTTGATACAAAGATCATTTTTCCCTTCTTATTCTTCCAAATGATAAATTACACTTGTTAATCCTCATAGGATTAGAATTCTCCACACCACTTGTGATGGAGATGTTTCCACAAAAACTATATCTCATTAGCTCTTCCTCATTCTTCTACTCGTTAGTGATTCAATTACTCGCGTCGTTTGTGCAGATCAAAGAAAAGGCTTAATCCTTTCAACAACGAAGCCTTTCGTGGGCGGAGCGTCGACACCTTTTTTTCAGATCATACCTTGCGGACTACTGTACCAATGCTTCGCGTCGCGTGCATACGTAAAGGCATCGCGTTTATGCGCGCGCAAGATTGGTCCAGATTTCTGCCTGCCTGCCTGAGTCTTCGTTGTCCTCTTCTCTCTCTAGTTCTTGGTGTACTCCTGTCACGCTGCCGCGACTCTCCTGGTCGTGTGCGTGCTCAGTGGCGCCGCCGAACGGGCAAAGTCCTCACAGCCTAGAACGAGAGTCCGAGACTCGGAACCCCCCGTTGTTCAGTCGTGGGTGCAGTGCGTGCGAGTGTGCAGCGGTTCGGGAACTGCTTTGAAACCGGCGTGGCCTAGAGCGCGCGAGGTTAGGTCAGTGTCAACTTGTCGACTCTCGTGGGCACTTGCAGCTTTCGTTAATTATTTACAGTATTAAGGCTGTCCGCCGTTCGTCACCCGTTTACTCTAACAGTGCGTAAACACTATTTACGCCAAAAGATTTTTCAACATCGAACGATTAAGAACGTTTTGTGCGTTGAACGTTTAACTCTTAGGCTGTATCTGATTGTCAGTTGAAGGGAAGGTAGTTTAGCTTTAAGGAAGTTTAATCTCGATATTGTTGACAGTTGGTTTCGAGGGCGGAAAACACTGTCTAGTTTGATCGTTTAATAAGACTCGATAAAAATTTCACATCCCGACGAATTAACGAAGATCTGTAAACGGTTAAACGTCTACCAGGAAGTTCATTGCTCGTTTCTCGTTCGACTCGAGAAATTAATTTTCCCAAGCGTTCGCAATTCGTGAATTCGTGTAGTCGCTGAGCGCGCCATAAACTTGACGTGTTGCTGCCGGTCGAGACAGGAAAGTTACCGAAGAAAATAGCGAGAAGTGTTGGTGTCAAAGAGGATACAGCGAAAATTGCAGCGTTACGTGAGGTGGAACGTTGGTAGAGCTGGTTAATGATTCGAAGTTGGTGTGCTGCGACGGACGAAGACGTGCGTAATTCTGGGATAAAGACGGGTCACCTATTCTCTGGTGATTATCCAAAATAAAATATCATTGACCCAGTTAACAGCGTAAAAGTAATTAGACATTCGTGGCGGAGTAGACTAGCAGGGACCGTAGGTGAGAGTGGAGTGTTCATCGATCCTTCGTCGTTGCCGAGCGCATGTACGCGATCCATCGTAAATTTACGTTTCCACTTGTGTATCGGTGCGTGCGGTGACATCGGCTTGAAATACGACACGCGGGCTGCCCATCGGCGAGTTACGATTCCTGGAAGAGGAGGAAATTTAGTCTCGAACGGGTAATTCGAATCCCCAGTCAGACGCGGCCGAATAGTCGGATTCCCTCCTTAACGACTTTCATATTCGCTACCTCGTTTTCTATTCTTTTTCTTTTCTTTTGCCCCTTCGACCGCTAATAGTAGAAGCTTGTTTCTTTTATCTGATCGTCACACTATCGATCATGTACCTTCGATTTTCATTACGGTGTTTCGTGTTATGCCTCGCGAGGCTCTTCTCGTGTTTTCAAGCCGATTAAACGCAAGTATTTTATTAAACGTAGGTTTTCGATCGTTTTTAACCATTGCGCTCACATGGTCCGCGTATACAAACAACTTTCCCATCTAGCTGTTTTCATACTCCTCGTAATGCTGTAAACACCACGGTCGATAAGTGATCAATTTCTTCTTACTTCGATATTATTCAACGTGGAACGGTAAAAATTTATTTATTTCAATTGTGTGCGATTACAAAACGTGAAATATCGAAGAATCTTCGATTATTTTCTAAATCGAAGCTGTGCATGAAAGGAACACGACTGCGTTAAACAGTCGACGACACCGTGACAATGTTTTCGTCGCATCACTGTCGGTAATACGTTTGTTTCGGATAATCGGACTGCATAGTATTAGCGAGATACGTATCTGGCGATAAACAAAACTAGCATCGTTGAATTAATTACAATTTCGGTGTGTCAAATGTCACGAATTAATCGGACACGAATTTAGACTGTTCGAAATGATCTTCTATCGGTTTCTGCTAAAATCACGAAACTAGAGATAGGTCATTTGTGAAGGTAGCTATTTCTTTGTTACGAGGGAGGTTAGTGTTCGTGTTTATCTGACGTATAATTGAGCGGTGTTGGAAATAGGGGCGATTTTATATGTAAAAATTTGCACAGATATCCGGTAACCACTTACAGCAGATAGCAGTGATATACGGATAAAAACCATTCTCGTCGCTTCTAATGCAGGCTCGTATATTGTTCTTATCCGGAAGCTGGCGTTTTAAAAGTTTACAAACATTTATAACTCGATCGCGATGATAAACTCCTTTGTTTACGCGAATGCTAATCCATAGAGCAATTTGTGAGTTGGAAACATACGAGTTGCCAGGCTTGATATCCAAGTGGAAAATCCATTAAGATAATCCTAATCCTAGCATCGATGAGTGGTTTACCTGGTCTGATCAGACTACCTACATAACGATCGTTGAAAATCGGATTAAATGCTGTCAGATATAGGCTTGAATTTACATCCAGCGGTTATCTCGTTGAATTGCAGCGTACTTTCCTCTAATGGCCTTCCGCGAGATACGCGAATCAATCAGTTGCTTGCCGATTCGCAATGCAGCGCTCGGAAATGATGGGTACAGCACATCGTTGTCCTTTAATAGCACGACGTTTGCACTCCTGTTTGCTGCTATTCCTGATAAATTAAGCATGCCTCGATTTTCCATCTCGGTCCCGACCGTAACTCCAACTTTTCTGCCAACTGTTTTTAATGCCGGTATCCTTTAGCTGAGACGCGCGTAACTAACGTAATACTTGCACACTGTACCTTCTACGCTATATCTTTCTACAGTGTGCACTTTTTACGTGTTTGCTAATTGGAAGACAGCTGATACACGTAAATATATAGGTGAATTGACCAGATTTTCTGAAGGCTAATTCGGTAGATTTTTGTTAACCCCTTAACGTATGACAACCTGTCAGACTCGTGGCAGAGATTCTGGCGAAGATGTGGGAAAAATAGTTATATTAGTAAGAAAGGTTCATTGTAATCCTAACTTTCGTTTTAATTTGTATGAAGGATTCCTAAATGTAACGAACCTGTAACAGATTAACTCTTGTTACTTGATACAGCACTAAAACAGAAAATGGCTGACGCTTAGATGCATAGTCAGAAAAGAAATCATAGGTTAAGGGGTTAAAGGAAAGGAAACGGATATATTTCGTAACTGTGATGAAATGAAGTTATATTTCAATTTAATTAGTGTATTTAACGAATTAGAAAGAATAAACAAATGAAACTTTCTACATTTTTATTATTGAATATAATGATTGCTTAACACTTAAGTACCTTGTACTTGAACAATGGTAACATATTTATTCGAAGAAGTAAACGCCTTCAATAATTCTTCATTAGTCGAAATTTCTTTGTAAAATTAACCATAGTTTACATTAATACTGTACTTTGTAATTACTTTTTTCATTGCCCAAATTTTCGTTATTATTGAAAGCATTCTTTCAACTGGTGTATTTCTACTAGGAATATTAATTATATACTTCTGTTTGCACATTTGGAGCTGTTTTTCTTAAAATCAGCAGGCCATTTAATACAAAATTTAAATAAGTACATAACCTTTAAAATCAGTACTTCTGGTCATTTATATTGTAGATCGTTAAAAATGTATATTTTAACGTTTTGCATTTCAATCGAAAAATTGTTTTGTCAATTTTACTATTTATATAGTTTGACAGAAAATTGATAAGTTAGTATGAAACATCAGTTTCGAAATATCGCTATAAAGGCATTGCTCGCGTCATTAACTTATCGTTCACGCACATGAATTGAAATCCGAGATTATGGTGAACGTCAAAGTGAAAATTAACGAACGACCTAACAATTATTCGAGTTAACAATAAAAATACAATATCGTGTATTACATTGTATACTTGAAGTATAATTACAAGTCGATACCTTCATTCGTACGCTCTTTCCTTGAGGTGTAAATTATAAATTGCCAACTTTGAGTTTGAATTCTACTCAAAATATTCTATAGTCGCTCGGTGGAAAACAATCGATTGCCAGAATTGCGACTGCCGTCTGAATTAATTCCAGATATTATTCTCTGCGGAACACGGAAATTTTGTTACGGCAGAGATGCATGGCAAATGGCTGTCTTGGAACTTAAAGTAAGTTGCACGACAGTATTAATAGCTTTTTAATGTCAGGGAAAATATAATTACTGCAACTCTCTTAATATACATTATCATGGAACCGATGTGCAATAAATTAAGTTATTTAAATTCAATTCTAGAGTGCGCTAGGCGTTCAATTTTGCAGCTTTCAACGATAGGTCAGCGGAGATGCATTTTGTCTTTTTTCTTAATCTCAATCATCGTCTGCCGTTTAACATGTAGAAAGTCTGACGGAAATTTAGAAATTTCTTTCGCTATTTGTTTATCACACTTTGTGCTTATTCATACACATCGTATATATTTACTTACCTTAGGGGAATCGTTAGAATTAGAAACATTAGAATCTTTTGAGCAAATTTTGAGCAAAAATCACAGATAGAATTACTGTGAAATTTTGGGTTATTTCGAGCTGGTAATGTCATAACTATTAGGTCGGTGCAAATGAAACGTCGTTTTTGCAACAGCTGAATAGTATATATTAAATTTTGTCCGATCATAAATTTTTATACGCAATAGTCAAGAAGAAGAAATTTGCCTCGTGTATTGAATAGTGAAAAAATACATAATACAATTGTTTGGACATTATTATCTGACGTGACGAATAATCCGAATATGCGCGCAATTTTTTGACACAAGTTTAAATTTGAAGAAACTGTGTCGAAACAAGGGTACGTAAATGTTAGGACACTTCGACGTTGATGTGCAAAATTCAAGATTGGTGATTTTTCGTTGGTGAAAATGAGTGAAGAGGAAGAGGCCAGATAATACTAACAAACAATTATCGAAAACAGTCCACGGTAAATAATATGAAACTTTGCCACATTCTCCCCTATTCACTAGACTTTCCCCCAACAAACTACCGTTTCTTCAAACACCTGAAGAAATTTTTTTAACAAATAAATTATTTCGAAATAGGGACACTACAAATAACATTTAAAGAATTTTTAAAACTTAAAAACTAATGATTTTTCAATGTTTAATTGTTGGCAAAAATGTGTAGAATTTCGTGCAAATTATCTGAAGTATCATTTCAAAAAACGACGTTTCACATGCACCAACCTAATATTTCACGTTTAGTGTTGTACGTGTAATTGCACCTATTAGCACGGTGTAATGATCTCCTTAACAGGGTGTTGTTCAGAGAGCGTGTCATATCTTTGCATTTGTGCATAGGTTATTAGAATACGATGGTTGTTGAGGTGTGCTTCCTGCTCTTACGTCGAACACGTTCTTCTAGTTAATCGCTGGTTCTTAACTTAAGTTAAGTATTCGTAGTAGAATCTACCGCGTTAAAATCAACTTCGTTATGCGCATTCCATCTTAAAATACGGTTGTTAAGATAATGTAGGAATATATTTTTAATAATAATTGAAAGGGACATCATAGATTATATCGAAAATAGTCTGAAGATTAAAATTAGTTGCATTCTGAACGATGCGTTAAGTATTAAATTTGACATGCTGCATTTTATGAAGTAAAAAGGATGAGAATATAAAAAATCATTTATTTTTGTAAGGGTTGTGCTGGGTTAAATAACACTTCTCAGGATTTATTTAAACAGATGTTGAAACTATATTCATTTGTCCGTCTGTCGTTGACGCCTCGTTCCTTTCTTGTCCGTCTTTACCAACTACACGTTTCCTAATAATCTATTCCGCTTAGTCTCATTCAACGCTTCCTTATACAGTGGATTCCGGTTAAGCGGGACCGCCGTTTATTTGGGACAGATACTGAAGAACGGAATATGTGTTTATTTACTTATTTTCCATTACTTGTTAATGTTATTTTATTACTTACTGTTAGCTTTGCATGCTTAAACACACATGTGTATTCGTATATCGTAATAAATCGTTTTTGGCTTCATTTGGCTTTTTACGTTGTTCAGATTTTGCCTGTTGAAATTCGCTTTTTTGGGACAAATTTGTCCGGTCCCAATGTGTCCCAATTAACCGGAATCCACTGTATATGTGTTGTGACGTCCCTCTCTTGCCTCCGGGAAACCCTGGCACAGGTTGGGGGTTTCCACGGAGCAAGATCCGCGTCGCGCGAGCACGTGGGTGGGTCCTTACCTGACCCAGCCCTTAGTGGGCGTGTCCTTACCTGACCCAGCTCTTAGTGGGCGTGTCAAGGCGTTGGGACTGGGTTCCTCCGCAGACCTCTCGGGTCATAAACCAGCGCCAGGCCCAACACTTGCTCGACTATACTCTTACATTTTATAATATTTTTTTTATTCTCTGATTTTTATGTCTGAATAAATTTTACATGTCTTTCTCTGACATTATGTTTACTTATAGTTATTAAAATTTAACATTCTTAGGTTAGGTTAAGTAACGTTAGGTTAAGTAAAGTACTTTCAATTTTTTTCATTACTTATATATGTACGTATACGTTTAATACATTGAAGTGTTCTGTTACTGTAAATATTTAGCATAAACATTTCTTAGGTTTGAAAAATTAAACGTTTCAATTTCCGAATAGAAATTATTCTATTCAACCCCTTTGTGCAGGGTTTTTCGATTTGCGCGGTGGCCAATGAAAAGAGTCCACAACTCCGCAATTCTTGCCAAGTTTTTTCACTTGTCCTGTACAAGATTTAAATCCATTTTATCTTGTAAAACGTGAGAATTATATTTTCACAGTACTGTTCACGTCGTCTGTTAACAAGTTACGACGAAAACAAGTGAAACGAATTTATCGTAGCCAAAATAAAGCTGCGAATGAGAATAGGTGTTAGGAAAGAATAGATAGATGTTATACTGATAGATGCTACGAATTGTACATCTTTACAATTTTTAGAAGATTGTCCTCTGTCCAAAGAGTTATCATTGTCCATCGTTTTTTTCGTATTTAGTCGTTTAAAGAGTTGTAAAACAGGGTCTGCGCATTCTACATACTGTTCAACATGACTGTCTTCCGATGATTCTGCAATATTGTGTAGTATCGTAATACAAACAGTTGTAATCTACTGTCATTTAGTAAAATTTTGGTATCACCTACCAATTTCCATTAATATTACTAATTCTTTGTAGACTTGAAACTGATGTGCAGATCAGTAGCAATTTACTTCATTTCGATTGATTCGAATGATAAAAAATTCTTCAAATTGCCAATTTTTTTCCAAAAATTTTCGTCTAACTAGTAATACACAGTAATCCCGAACTTTTGACCGATAGTATGAATTTACAGCATAAGTTTGTAGATTATATTATTGCAACATTTCTGTTTACGTACGCAGAAGTATTGTTTTTTGTTTGTTGCATTTGACAAACATCTTTTACTATAGTTTTACATTTCAATAGGCATCAAAAATCAATGGAACGACTTACTTCGTAGTAGGGAGATATTGATACGCCCGTTATGATTGGAACGTTATTTGGAAGCATGGAAATTTGCGCATTTCGTGGATACTTCAATACATTCCACCGATAGATTGATCGTAGACCCATCATAGCAGTATACAATCTGGAATCGTGACAATTCAGATCATCGGCGAAATGCTCTATATCGCTTGCCTGACTGATATTCTCGGCTACTTTAACCCTTATCCGGATAGTCTATTTACGTAACGTAGACGGACAGCCGGAGTCCGTTGAAATATACGAGCATTAACACGCGATTTTGGTAGAGGGTCTTTTTAGGATAAATTTTCAAAAATGCTCAGAACTTCTTCAGAACCTTTCGGAAACTTATTTATTGGGTTATATTCAGGATTGAACGAATTGATTTAATTTCCTTTTTACACATTTTCACTCGATATTTCGAATGATGATAGTGACTTTGAACCAGTCTTACGCAAGCGAACGCGTATGATGTCCGATGGTGACAGCGAATAATGTTGTTTTCACCACTACCCCTGTTTTCAATTTTCAATTCCTGAATTTCTGATCATTTTTCATTTACATATGTTACTTTTACTTTAAGAGTTCAATTACCTTTTGTGTTTATAAAATAAACTGTGCATGAATGCGTATACAAATCAAATTTGGCTCTTTATAAAGACTCTTAATAAAGTTATTTGTACGAATCCTTGTATTTTAGCTATTTTTTACAGGTTTTAAGGATATGGAATCAATCTCCTATTTTTATCTACCGTGTAAAAACAGAATTAATTTGCGATAAGTGCAAATTAAGTAGAATTTGTTTCAAATGCTCAGGAAATAATTAGACTTTTTACTTCATTTTTATACACACAAATTCTCCATGATTTTACAGCTTTCCATAAAACGAAGCGATTTTGATTTGTCTCCACAAATGCTATCACATTATGAATAAAACAACGCAGGGCTCCGTTTAAAGAAATTAACCTGACTTTGATATCTACCCCATCTACACCTGCAGAAAAATTATTTAGACCATCTAATGTCCCTCTACATATCAGACAACTTTTGTAAGAACATTTTGCTCGTAACTTCAATTCCTCGAGAGATATTCCACCGTTTCCAGTTAAAGGGAACATCCTGCATGCATACAGTACGGTGTAATGATCTTCTGAACAAGGTTTTATTCACAAGCGTGGCGCAGCTTTGCATTTGTGCATAGGTTATTAGAATACGACGGTTGTTGAGAGTATAATGGTGGTACAAGCGGACAAATAGTGATTCTATATGAAAAGCTAAATCAAAAAGATGGAATAAAATTTTTTCGTAGAAAACTTTGTTTTCAAGAAAATTGAATTTAAAAATAAGGTACAAACTGTTGCTTCTGTTCATACTTTTAAACAGTGGTAATGTCACATTTCGCGAAGAAATAGTCTACGCAGAAGATAGTGTAAATCTGCAGCTAAAAGAGAAAATCGTGCAGGCTTCCACACAATTAAAGCGTTAAAATACCGCATCATCAGTTCACGACTCTCCGATTCAAAGCGCAAGGATTTGCATGCGTTAACACTTTCGTTTAGTAATGTAAATCTAAATTAAGGAAATCGTTAATAAATGTAACATTGGTACCGTTTATCAGCGCGAACGTAAAGCCGAGAGATAGTTAAATGCACGCGCGAATTTTTAAATTCAATTCTCTCGAAAGCTGAACCCCTTATGAAATAATTTCATTCTATCTTTTCCACTCAGTTTTTCATTTAGAATCACCACCTTCTCGCCTGTACCACCATGCATATTACTTTATAAAAGTGAAAATTCTTTAGGTATCGCAAACTTGCTTTTGCAGTCTTGCCTTTTTTGAAGGACACATCTTTTTTTAGTAGAACACTTGTTTAAAGTATTGGATTATTATATTTTCAGTTAGTCCACAGTGTTCTCTTTTTTGTATTTGTACACGTATTTTCTTGTGTTCCTGAAAATTCCAGTTAAGACTCAAGTTCATCCAAACGACTTATGCAGTTATACTAGCCACATCCAGTATATTCATAAAATAAGTAAACGGCCAAATTTGATCAAGAGTATCGACCGCAGCCTTCGTTTTGTCGTAGTCCAATATTATTTCTTACATCACTAACTTCAATCGAGTGGTGCACTGTAGATAAAACGATTACATTCTTCCGTGGTTTTAGAACATGAAACACGTGCGGAATGCTTCGAAATCCAAAAGACAGAAGATTCTTCCTTGCGATCTTTACGTGGCTGAAATTCTTTTGGAATGAACGTTTTCTTTTTGTTTACGGCGCCTTTGTTACGGCGAATCCGTATGAAAGTAAATTCTTCGCTAATGACAAATCAGTGAAATAGTTATCAAAAGAGATATTTGGTTCTGTAAGCGAGTCAAAAACTTCTCTCCCCAGTCGCAAAGTAACTTTATTGCCTTCTTTCCCACGATATGGACGTCCGTTTAAAGGGTGAAGCGTCTTAGAATCGCTTACCCACCAAATTTTCATTCCTTATTTATTCGATTTGGACGGCAGATATTGTTCGAAAGGACATCGGCTCCGCTAGGGTACAAGTTGTTCGTCGACAGTAATATACACTGCCGGCCAAAAGCTTGGAATCACCTCCCACTTTTCATCGATATTAAATCTGCTGCTAATTTTTTATAGATTTGAAGTTTATCTCAATTCTGCATTTATCAATTTATCTCATATCAATTGATTCGAACGGTGATGCCCGGTATGCTCCAGTTCCTCGAAACTAGGAGCAGATATTGGGGTATCGTTGAGTTAAAGCACTCAGGGATCGTCGTTGCGTGAAACAGAACTTTATTTAACAGAGATTTTTGATGATACGTGATGTGCGCGTGGTAGAACGGAGAATGAACGCGGAAATGGGGGAGAATAGGGCTATTTAAGGAGAGTTGTAAGGTGAAGAGTCCAGTATGAGTAATGGTGAAAGTGGGTGACTAGTTGTGACTACAGATAAAGCTAAGGACTAAGAATGAAAATATTTGAGGGTGTTAACAGAACGATAAAATATTCTCAAAGTCGCTCGACTTTTTTCTGGAAATTTTTGTGTAAATTGCAATGCTCGGTGATTCCAAACTTTTGACTGGCAGTGTGTTTCCCAGGCATGCAGTATTTTCTCAAGTTTTTATTTACTTGTTTCCATATATCACGTATCGCTGCAAGTTTATTCTCTACTTGCCGTTGAGGCCTAGTATCGTTGTTGTCAAATCTAATAAAACGTAAAAGAACCTTGAATCTATTCAAACCCATCGTAGCTCGAAAGATTTGTGTACCAACAGGACTCCGTAAAACATCGTAACTGATATTATTTATTTTCATACGTCCAACGGTGAACGAAAGACTAAAAACTGCGTACATTTCTGCTTTAACCATAGGTTTCTATTCTTCAGCAGATACTGTTCGAATTGCTTTAGCATTTGTAAATTTTACAATATCTTCAACGATGTCGTGTGCCGGTTATTATGAAAGTGGCGTAACAGTAAGTCATATATTTTTCGTTTCGAGACATTTGGAAATTTCCCTTTGGGTGTATTAAAAAATATTTTTTCACTATGTAATAAAAGGTTTCACAAAGTACTTGCTCTTGTAATGTAGCTCTTTTCAAATTAAAAGATGGACGCAACATAAATTAAGTGATAAATTCAATTTTTTTAGATTTTTAACTTAAACTACTTTCATAGTCACCAGCACATATATAAATAAAATAACTCAACGGAATCTTCCGAACGTTTTCCTTGTGGAATACATATTTTGTGTAGTTGAGTTGTTATTACTATCAGTTCTGGCGAAATATTGGGCCATTTCGTTGTCTTCTCCAAGGTAGATATTGACTGAATGTGTTTGATTGTCAGTATACTTGCCTCTTCAAACCTATCCTCATCATCAACTTGGACATCATGTTCTTCACTCGCCAAGGATTCGTTATCTTTTTCAAAGTCAGATGCAGGATCTGAATAGTTCACATCGTATACGCTGAAAGTTTGGAGCATGTTATGATTTCGAAGCAAATAAAGTTTCTCTTATGTAAATGTAAATGTATACTACCTTTTTTAATTTTTTGCAATGTTAAAAGCTGGCTGGAATTACCCCACACCTCATGTCCAGATATTGGAAGTAATACACTGAATTGAATTTACATATCACAAAAAACCAAATGTGAGTTTGAAAGTAGAAACATTTCTCTATTTAATGAGATTAATATTAATAATTTATACCGATTCCAAGTACTAACTTACCTTGCTTAAAAATTTGCCACTCTTACAAGGTTACGTTGCAAAATGAAAACTAAGGGATTTGTTTAAAATAAAAGACTGCTATAGTCGTAGAAATGACAATATTAAGTAGTCGCATCATTAACAAGTGGCAGTACCATACAGAGTCAAATCATGCGTTTTTTATTTCGAGAAATTAAAGTGGCCGGAATTACCCCGCTTTCCCCTACTTAATTATTAGAATTAAAAGTAAAAGTTATAATTAATTTATACTTATTTTTTTTAGAAAAGCAGTACAAATTTAAGAAAATGTCTTTTCGCAAAAGAATCCTCTTTTTTTCTATGTGACCGTTTTACATAATTCTGTTATTTCGGCGATTAATTTTTCAATTGTTTCTGGTTTAATATTGTTCTAAGCTTCTCATAAATATTTCTACAGATCGATTTCGTATGTTGGGCATTTTTTTTACATTCCTATGCAATTCATCCGACAAGAGCTCAGTCGGGTTATAATTTCAACTTCAATCTTACATTAATGTATAAGAACAATATTTCTAATAAAACTACTGCACATATTTGTGTGAACAAACTTTCGTCCGAATAACGAAGAGTGCTTCAAATTTTTGAGCAGCAGTGTACTTTCGTATCGAAGTCCGACAAATTTTCTAAAATGTCTTCGAGTTCTCTATCGTTCGATCAGAATATCAATAGTAATCATATCAACAGCACTACAATTGCTTTAGAATCACAGAACTCGCAACTCTCAACTCATTAATACACTCAACTAATTAAAACTCTCTCTTACTCGTTTCGTTCACGATTCCCTTTGTCCGCCACGCGATTCCTCTCTTATAGAATCATCCTGTTCGTCTTTTGTCATTCGTTCCACACGCGTTGAAAACGTTCCAGAAACCTGAAGGTTTTTGAAAAAATCACTCATAGAGTCTGGTGGACTGCTACTGTTTATACATGTACAAAATTATTTAAATATTTGTTCGCTGCTTTCGAAAAATCTTTAACAATTTTACTTGTAGGACTATAATTCAGTTGATACCGTAGAAGAATTCGTAGAAGGAATTTTAGATTTCTCAAGTACTGTTCGAAATACCAAATAAAAATTGGGCCTGTGAGTTCATCGGACTTACTTTGATCGGATAGGGGTTAATAGTTTGATTTTAGGCGAGTAACAGAAATCACTAGTGTCGCAGATTTAGAAAGAGGAATAGGAAACCTGTACGAAAATAGGAAAAAGCTGAAGGCGGAGTTGGCTGTGGTGGTCAAAGTGAATGGCCAGTGATGCGGACCTGAAAATCCACGGGATCTCCGAATCCCGGCGCTGAAATCTCTTTCTTGAGAACTTAGAAAAATTTCCTCTTCCCTTGCTGTAATGAAATATTCCCTTGAGTATGACTTGGTATAAGGCTGTTGCAGTTGCACGCATTCGTACTTATCCCTTTATTGCTGTTTGTTACTTTTTAACACTTAATTTCATAAATAATATTTGTAAATATATTGTTTTTTACTGTTTTAAATTTTCCTATATTTACGGAATGATTTGCAATATAGTTTTGGGTTAAACAAATAAGAAAATGGATTCACATATGTATTCGAATATTTCTAATCCGACGCATTTATTCCCGACTAGAATTTCAGTTAGGCATGCCTAAAGACAAATGTGGGTCTAATGCGGAAACGATTAGGCACACCTAAATGTTGCAAGCCTAATCGTTACCGCATTAGGTCCTAATTCGGAAGGAATGATGCATGCCTAAGTTGGACATTTCTAACAGTTGCCATACGTGGCCCAAATGGGGGTGCCCGAGCGCACGCCTAAGTTGGGCATTCCTAATAGTTGCCATACGTGGCCCAAATGGGGGTGGCCGAGCGCACGCCTAAGTTAGGCATTCCTAAGAGTTGCCATTCGTGGCTGAAATGGGGGTGGCCGAGCGCACGCCTAAGTTAGGCATTCCTAAGAGTTGTCATTCGTGGCCCAAACGGGGGTGGCCGAGCGCACGCTTAGGTTGGGGGCATTCCTAAGAGTTGCCATACGTGGCCCAAGTTGGGATGGCCGAGCGCGCACCTAAATTAGGTGGAGTGGGGCTCTCAAACTTATATGTAGGAATATTGACAGACATTTACAGAGGTTAGGTCGCCATAAGAGAGCTTTCAACAAGATAAAAGTTTTTACAATTTAATCCATACAGTGACTTGATGAGGTATTCTTCATGAGATTTCATTAATGTCTCTTAATGATAGCCTAATAAAGCTATTCTAGTATGGACCTAATGCGGTTGGCCTCATTGGATAGTCATTGTGAAAGCCTAATGCGGCCCTAACGCAGCTTTCCCAATTAGGCGGTCGTGAATATTCCGCGTTACATACCGCATGCGGGCCTAACAGGCAAATTAGGCTAGCTTAATGCGGACCTAATATCTGCCTAATTGAAATTCCAATGCCAATTTTTTTTATAAATTCTTTATTTTCTTCTCTAGCTTAAATCGCACTAATTTTCTTTTCATATATCACTGAACATTACGATCGATGTTATTAAAAGATAAAACATGTGTTATTTGGCGTACAAAAATTGATTTTATATACGCGTGTAGTTAGTATTAATATTATACGTATGTACTGTTTATACTTTTAACGTTAAATTAATGACGGTGGAGTATGTTTAGGTGAAGTTGAAATGGCGTCACTTTTCTTGTTCAGTTGACATTTTTAACATTCGGATGGCGAAGTCCTGTAAAGGTAGATCGCTCGCTTCTTCGATACTTAACCCTTTACCCTATGATTTCTTTCTGAGTATGCATCTAAGCTTCAGCCATTTACTGTTTTAATACCGTATCAGGTAACGAAAGTTAATCTGTTACAGATTAATTACATTTAGTAATCCTCAGCCTCCGAAATTAAAACGAAAGTTAGAATTAAAATTAATTTTTCTTACCAATATAACTATTTTTGTCACATGTTGACCAGAATCTCTGCCACGAGTCTGACTCGCTGTTACAAGTCAAGGGGTTAATGCCGTGCGTCGTGTGTGTATATTAGAGCAGTAGTGAAGCGACCGTGTTTTGAACGATGTATTTCTCGACAATATTTAACTCTTTGCGGTCGAATCCCTGGATATTCTAAACGTTTTTACCTTTTAAACTCTCTGTGAACGCCCGTTGCCTGCAGACACGAGGAAGAAATAATAGTAACATGCACACAGCTTGGACAAACTCATTTAAATAAAATTTATACGTTTTGTGGGCAATAATTGACCGAATGCGTCCTACCAAAAAATAATTCCGACCAGTACGACTAACATGCCTACGGAAAATACGACCGCAAAGAACATTGTTTATCTATATTTGTTTTATTTTTTTTTCCTCTTAGTGACCGTTATTATTCATATTATAACTTGTAGAAATGAAACTATCGATCATTCTAAACAGAGAAGCATAATCCCATACGTGCGAAAATTAGGGCCATAACAGACCCAAACACCGCCGCCTGCGTAGTTGTCCAATGGTGCGTCGTCTAAGTATTAATCGATGATACTTTACAAAAATGTTTGGCACTTGCTCAGATAAGAGGTAAGTCGTAGGACTGCCTGTGTTCAGAAAGAACTACCCTTTTGTAAAGTCTGTGTAGGTGGAGGTTGGTTTGGTGCTAAAAGAAATTTTTATTGATGACTCGTGTCATCTGCCTTACAATGTGTCTACAATGGCAAAGCTCTGAGCTCGATTGCCACAGGGTGAAACCTTTCATTTTAGGTCTTCTTCGATGGCCGCCAGGCTATAAATTTAACGAAGGGCCCGAATAATGTTCTGCAGAGAAACTTTTACTACAGATGTATAATTTTGTTTTGCGACGAAACAATGCGTGTCAAGAGTAAACTGGAAAAAAGTTTCTGAAAAAATTCAAGTAGTACGCCTAGCTAGTTATTTTATACGATTCAGTATAACTGTAGACGAAGAAAGTCAGAGAAAATAGTAGAAGTCAACGTACACGAAACGTTCTTAATCATTGTTTTAAGATAACGGATATTAAATAAGAAATACTTCTGAAAAAAAGCATATGTGAAAGAAATTAAGGTTACATGTTTGTATATTAATGCATATTTCACACTGTATTCTTCACAGATTCGTAATCCGCGGTTAGTGTGGTCGAGTGGGAGTTCAAGGGGGACGAGTGTGTCGGTCATAGTGGAGGAAACAAGGGACCATGATGCCCCCCATAATAGGGGAAACACTGCGCGTATGGTTCCTCTCGGCACTGGTGGTTCATGGAGCTGTCGCTGGCAATCCGGACGCGAAACGCCTTTACGACGATCTGCTCTCTAACTATAACAAACTAGTGCGCCCTGTTGTTAATACCTCGGACGTACTACGCGTGTGCATTAAGCTGAAACTCTCGCAGCTGATCGATGTGGTGAGTAAGACTTTATGTTACTCGTTTGTTTACAAACGTTACCTGTGTAAACAGACGCACGATGCGAAATTCCGGCAATTAGTTTTCATGCACTTCTTCGATAAGGAGCGGTCCTTTCTATTCTCATGTGTGTTGCGATTCATCATGGCATGGGGAAACGAGGGGCCGTAATTATACCCTGTGGTTACAATCGTATGTAGAATGACCATATTTGGGCTAAAGTGGATAGATACGATTATTCGATTACGCGGTTATTATATTGTGACTGGAAATGAATTTAGTCGTTTATTGTATATGTATGTATTTACTTGAGATGGGCTGAGCATTCAAAATTGGTTAGGATTTGCTGTGACCGTATCGTTATATCACTTGTAAATATTTCTTTCATCTTCGTATTATCGTGACTATTAGCTGCAAATTCAGCATCGATGTCTAATGTCGGAGCCAAATGTACTGGCCAGTCACGTGGATTTCTCCTTTGATTGCTTTTCCACTTTGACGAACCGTAGTGTAAGTACTTGCCTGTTTGACCACTGTGGTATTGGAGGAATCTACTGAACTATAGTCGGGACCAAATATGTTAGCCGATCACCTGATTTTCTCCTTCGTCTCTGTTCGGTTCCAGTCTTACTGTTCGGCAGTTAACACGTTCGTTGCTACGGGCACAGCGTATGCGGTTCGGAATGGGGTAGCTTGTGTGCCAACGTCGACAGTGCGTGTCGGTCGGACACATCAAAAGTCAATGCTGTTGCTGTATGATAGACGACTACCACCACGAATCCTCCGTTGAACGTGGAGACGGCATGTGCACGTGCTTTGCCTGGTTCAGACTACGAATCAGTGGCACACGGCGTGCCTCTTTTATATTTTCGGGTGGCAGCGAACGTGTTAAACAACCCTTGCCATGCTGCGGCACACACACATACACCTATACATGAAACTACACGTGAATAGGTATAGCGAGAGTAAGCAAGTCGCGGCATTTGGAGGGGATACCGCACGCGTTACAATAAATCACCTAATGACGAAAATTTCAATTTCTACAATTTTTCTCCTATCTTTATGAAAATTGTACCAGTGGGTTGGTGAGGTTCTCCGGATAAAAATGAGTACAAACACGGCATAAATCGGACTGAATCAATAATCAGTTTTAAATGACCCTTAAAAATTGTACGTCTCGTTTTTGCTACCCGGTATATTTAAATTGATTACTGGAAAACTGATCCGATTTATGTCGTGTTTGTACTCATTCTCATCGGGAGAATCTCGTAAATTTATTGGTACCATTTTCACAAACATGAGATGAAAATTAAACAAATTAAAAGTTTTGAAATTTTGAAAAAGGGACAGCAGACGGTTTCCCTTTTAAGCACTACGTCTATTTCGACAAAGTACATATTGCGAAAAAAATGACAGATAAAAGTGAAGATGATCTTCGTAAGACATAAGACGAAGAGGGCATATTGCCGCCAGAAGTAAAACAAAGATTGTGTTACAAAGGCAGATATGCCCATGCTCCTATGATGTTGACCTATTGAACCACTACACATAGTAGTCCCCGCAAGATAGGGATGGAAAAGCGACAAAGGAGAAATCCACGTGACTGGTCCAAAAATTTGACCCCGATTATAATTACGTCTTACCCTTTTTACTTTATAAACATTCATTGCGATTGTTAGTATGTTAATAGTTTTATAGAATTTATTGCATCTTGATATTATAACAATTCTTTGTAAAACTATAAAAATAAAGTCTAATTACACACTTACCAATACTAATGAAGTATTCATATGTTTAAGTATATTAGTTAGTAGAGTTTTAGGGAGATATAATTTCGTTTCAGAAAGATGGCTGTTAAGGAGGGAGGCTCGTGTAGCGGGTTAAAAATATCGATTTTTGTTTGTATAAATCACTAGTAGTACATCCGAAAAACATATCCGTAAAGTTGTAAATTGAAATTCAAAGTATTAACGAGGCTACAACCGATTTTGCAGCTACGCGACACAATTTTAGATTTCAATCGTTATGGCGACGATTTTCAAGTAGTGAAAAGTGAGTGTGTCGGTCACGTTGAAAAACAAATGGGTACTCAGCTTTGGAATATAAAAAAGACAGAAAAACTTGGAGGAACAGGTAAGTTGACATATGTCCTTATAAAAAAAAAATTGACAAATTATTACGACTTGGCAATAAAGAGAACTGATGAAATGGCGGAATTGATATTCAATATTGGACAGCAATATCAATTTTTCGCTGACACTTACGACGCGCAACGGCTGAAAAGGCAGGAACGCCGCAGCTTAAATAGCACTAAGGAGGCTCGGACAACAATAATTTGAACATCAGGAATTTTTCGAGGAAGCAGAAAGTTATCTGTACGGGTCTGGAGTAGCAGACTAACGAAAAACAGCTGTAAGTTGCTAAGAATTTTTATTTTTCAACATCCAAAACTTTATACACGTTTTTCTTGAAATGACTTTTCTCAAATTGGTGTGCAGCGTAACTCAAAAAATATTCAATCAATTGTTTTGTCCCTATGCGAGCACGTAGATTAATATATTCTTCTCTGGACGATGTAATATATTTAATTAATTTCAATTACTTTTGTTGCATGATTAAAGTGAAAATTTTTCGTCAAACTCGCAACTTTTTAAAGTCCCGCCATGTCCTCAATTTTGTATTGTTTTTTACATAATCAGGTTCATCCATTTTAGGCAAGTTTAACGGGCGCTAGACTGCACGCCGATCGACTACAACGCCGAAGCCGCGGCGATATACCTTTACAGTTTATTATAATCGAATTATTTTACGTAAAAAAAAGTATTTTCTACTTTTTTTAGATGTTCAATAAAATATCCTAAAAGTTTCAGAGAGATCTACTCTATTGTTTTTTAAGAAAAAATTCACAAAGGTCACCTTATTTCTGACGAGTTACACGAGTCTTCCTCCTTAAAAGACAAATTTTTTAGTTTACGTCTAAACACGAAGATTTATCGTTAATATTTTGTCTTTGTTAGCATGTCGTAATATAAGAAAAGATCGAGAACAATAAATGCCAGGGGTGGGTTGTAATAATGCTGGAACTTCTGTGAGCCAAGGTCTTTCTTTCATTGTCAGTATCTGCTTATAAGTCGAAACAGTCACGGATTCTGAACGGTCCAGTTGTTTTCAAGGAGAATCCGTTAGATGAAGAAGGTGCTCTTTATATTTCTATTAAGATCATTTCTGACCTGCGTTGTTATCAATTTTTTAAATATAAAACGTTATTAACGACATTTATATTATACAGTCTGTCTAACAAGAGTGTGATTGGCACAATTTAACAACTGCTCGTTGTAACGAAGTAAAAATAATTACGCAAATTCTGCTTACTAAGGACTACGACGCTTTCATATTGATCCTTTGGATGGTCTAATAACATTACTAATTCTGGTAAAAATAATGTAAATTTTTTTAAAATACTAAAGTACTTCCATCCATGATAAAAAATGTAACAAAGCATATTTTACAAGTACTTTCTTAAATTACAATAGAAATCATTAGTAATTGCAAGTTCTTCGTCAGATTTTTCACTGTACGACAAAGCTGAACAGATGTCGTTGTTCTACAACTCGTTTGAATCACTGTAAGCACTGTCACTAATGATCGACGATTCATAGCTATTCATTTTGAACAATGAAAATATAACTTTGTATAAAGAATAAAATATATTCGAATTTGGTGAACTCGCGAATAGTAATACTAGTAGGTCTTGTGTGGCCGGTTTGAAAGTCGACGTCATACCGAATTCAAAAGCAAACCACTTCCTTTATTAGGTCATCCTGAAAGTTCCCGCGATATTAAGCCATTCATTTTAAAAAACATAACTGCATTGAAATTAAACATTTGTAAAATAATTTTCATAATGTTCGATACACTTTTACCAATATATTACAGTAGCATTAATTCCGTGTATATAAAAATCCGAATCTCTAAGAGAAAGAAACTGCCGATCGGCGTTTTCAATATGTTCCTGGTTCCTAAATCATTTTGTATAAGGAAATTGTTAAGTGAGTGGAAAAAGTGAAAATTGATTGGAGATAAATCAGGGGAATATGGGGGTGAAGTAGACCTTCAATATCCAATTGCTGCAATTTTTGTCAAGTTGGGCTTGCTACATACACTCTAGTGTTATCGTGCAAGAGGATAGGGCCTTTTCTGTTGACCAGGGCTGGTTGCTGTACCTTCAGTTGTTGGTGGACGACCCCCAATACGTTACTCTATAATTCTGTAGCGATAGTCGCATCCGGTCTTAGGAAACTGTAGCGAATTAATTCCGAAGTAGACCACCAAATTTCGGGTATAAATCAGGTTTGAATCGAGGAGATTTATTTGCGCCTTTCTTTCCCTTGAAGACTCGGATTTTTATGTACGAGGAATCAATGTTCTTGCAACATGTTGGCGAAAATGTATCGAACATTATGGTAATTATTGGAAATAAAAATGTTTAATTTCAGTGGTGCTGTGTTTTTTCAAAAGAAACGGTATAAAACCGTGGAAACTTTGAGGATGACCTAATACTTTGGATACTAGACAGAATAGGACAGAAACCTGAACGAGGAGAACTAAAGATAATTATGCATGCAACGATAAACTTAGATATTTATGGTAGACTAAACAGTTTTGACGCGTCAGCGTGCCCGAGTCTCTGTCGGGCTAAACGGTTCGGTACTTGACCGAGTCTCACTTGGGATAAACTGTCGAAGGGTTAATAACTGGTCCAATCGCTATGGTTGGCTAAAATTACCTTACAGCGTGTAGGCATATTTCGATTAAATTGGTTGCATACTTTGGGGGTAGGGACCTCCACATTAACCCTATCTGTCCTGTTAATTGTTTTGTACGTTACACACGTTTTTCTTGAAGCTTTAGCCTCATCTATGTTATCAATAAGTATAATAGATTCGTTTAGAATTCGATGGTCAATTTACTATTTAGATTCGCTTTGTTTCGAGGATTTGCCGTGCTGTTCCTCATAGTCCTCTTACCAGAAGGCATCCTCGCTTTCCCCACTCCGTGGTCAGCTCCTTTAGGAACAACATTTACATCCTTAAAGTAGCGTAATGTCTGATTGCTTCCCATCCTCAAACTTTCTCTATTCCTCTAAACAATCACACCTATGCCACATGATTTCCAGTCACTAGCTATCGCTGGACATCTGCACATGCTCATTCTCTTTGGACACACGCAGGCAAAGACCCTGCCATAAATCATACGAATGCAAAATAGCGTCGGGCTAATTGCCTTCGATGACCCTTAAAAATACGTTGTTGCTAACATGTATACTCGAACATTTTTGATTAGATTTGCGTTTGGTAACTGGGATGATCAGTCTAATGCATTAATGCCATTTTCTGCTTTCCATTGTGTGCAGAAGCAACTCCAGCGTTTGGGATCATTAACAGATCCAATTTTCTTCTATCAAACCACTTTTTTGGTTACAGTAAAAGAGTAATTTAAAAATGTTCCGGATTCTTGTTTGGAAAAGCAGCATCTTTACTGGATGCGTTACACTAGAGCTACCAGCCGGGTCCGAATGATCCGTTAGCGATTTTCCAAAAGTGAACTTTTATGTAAGTAAAACATAATTGAAAAATTATTGATATAAACAGAAGCATACATGCAGAAAATAAATTCGGAATGTTACAAAGGATAATACTTCACGTTTTTTCGAAAATTGCTAATGGGTCATTTTGACCCGGCCAGTAGTTCTAGTGTTGTATGTCTTTTGGACCAATCTATTGATGAGTGAAGATCAGATACGGCAAACTATAGACTGTACCCAAAAGGAAGGTTTATCTGAGACGACGACGTTATTCCAATTGCTATCGACGTTCGTACGTGCCCAAGCGGTCCTGTTCACGTTCAGTATAACGGCATGTTTATTCCTAACACTGTCCGGAATCGAACAGATGTACCAACTGCTTGGGTTGCTCAAAACTTATCTTTACTTTACTAGAATTAATTTTCGAAGTTTGTTTATTACATGCTACGAATGCTGGTGAATAAATGTCTTTTTAACCGGACTCTTTGACTGATTTTGTCTTACAGATTTATTGTTCCCTTCATTCCAAGTTCACAGCCCTCCTCCAAGGGGTTGAATATTGGTTTTGTGGCAGGCGTGTATTTTCTAATGAAAATTAGAGCCTTCGTTAATGCCCAACGTGAAGTTACCGCTTTTAAAGTGTGAGAAATTGTTGATGTGCAGTCACAGGGTTTAGGGGAAAGCTCAATGTAACGATATCGATGACTTTGATACTGAGATGCAGGAAGAAACTCCGAACTCTCCGCCGTTTTTAGAGTTTTAGATCTCTCTTGGAAATAAAGAAAAATTAACTGTTTAACCAACAGGGGTTTATGGCACGGATTCCAAGCGACGTTACTTTTGAGAAGTTTTCCTACAAGTTTTTCGATAACAATAGCCTATTCAAGCCAGAGGGCAAATCCGGCTTATTACCTGATGGCCGCGGAAATTCTCCACTTCTGCGGGCCACATGGTAAGCCGGTACTTGCCTCTGCGCGCTCAGTAACGGTAAACATGCCATAAACCCGTAAAGTCGACGTTTCGGCAAAATCGCCACGCGGGGCTGACACCCCGTTTGGGACCGTCTCTCCCTCTCTGCCAGCGCCCTACTCTGCGGACCACGGGGCAGTGCACGAGGGTCTAGGAGAGCGGCTCTAGGGGATGAAAGGCCCATGATTTGCCAACTAGGTAAACTCCCCATTTTGGCGAAAAGAGATATATACAGCCACTTCACGACATTCGGGCAGATTCTAATATACTTAGAAACAATCGACACCACTTTGAGCGCTCTAACACGCAATACTCGACATCTTGATACACCAGTGCGGTCCAGTCCGCAATAATCGACATCACTAATAAAGCGCGATCACCATCGCGACAATAAGTAGTTGGCACATACACGTGCAATAATTACCAACGCCAACCCGACCTTCGAACCAACAAGAAGCGCGGGAAGCTGCGTTAACATTAACAAAAGAATGATCAAAATGCGTATTGAAAAACTTAATCTCAAAAATAGCAAAGGAATCACGTCCGTATCGTAAATCTGGTCTAAACTTAATTATTCCTAACACTTTTTTGGCTAGATATGTCGTTTCCTTACGAAAGTCAGAAAAAAACTAAGACTTTTTCCACAAGGCGTTATTAGGGAAGGGTCAGACTTCCTGACTAGTCGCGGATATTCCCGATAATTGTTATCAGATAAAAAAGATGTCGGTCGCGCTCTTGTTAAGCAGACTATAGCTCTCAATATGAAAAGGATATCTTTTTATTGAAGAATACACTACTCGTAGATTTATATTTTATTTTTTGCTACTAAAGTGTCATTGTGTTACAGCTTTTTGTTACGTCTGCAATCAATTTTCGTGGATAATACAGTTGTAGTATAATTTCAAAGGCGTATAGTATACTGTTCATTGTGCAAATCTTAACGTTGAAAACAGTATACCGATTCACACTTTTGGTAATTGGTTTTGTCGTATGATGTTTATAATTGATTTTTTGTAATCACCGACTGGTGAGATGGAAATCTTATTAACTAATTAATAGGGTGGTGTCTGAGATGGTCTATGCTTTTCTCAAAAGGTAGTAAAATTTTGATTTGCTTCGAAACAAAGCATTTAATACTGTTTAATATCTTTATTAATACAAACAATACGAGTGTTTATAAATAACATTTGAAGTACAAAAATTATAAACTGCGTGTACTCAAGCTATTTTTTCGTACAGTTTTTGGATTGGAAAATAGTACAATACACGAAGATCGACAAATCACAGTATTCGAAAATCTTATTTATTCTTTTATCCCTTTATTTTAGATAAAGGATACTCCTTCTTGGCGATCAGGTTATTGTACCACAGTCAAAGCTTTGCTAATTGTTTATATGGTGGTCCTAAACTTTCGTGGTAATTTTTCATTGTACAATCTATGTTATAAACGAAGTTGAGTTGCTCGTAAGTTGTTTTATACAAATTCTAATCTAGAAAGATTTTTATTTCGGAAATGTTGTGTAAAATGTATATATGGACATTTACAATTTGCAATTGACAAACTGTCTTATACGTTTATTAGTAGAATACATGTTACATTTTCTATCAAATTCATATTTTGAGTAACTATCAAACTCTGTTGTAGGGAAGGCATATAAAAATGAACCAGACTTTCTTGTGAGACCTACTTATATATGTACATATATCAATCCTTGTCGTCGTTTATTCACAACTTCAATATAACTAAACCAGTTATCAGCTTTGATATTCCTGTTAAAATCAGTACAACGTTCGGTACCAAATTTAAATCAGCACATAACTTTTAATATCAGTACTGCACTGAATAAATCAGTACGTCTGGTCACTTTGTATATACCCTAAAGTTATTTCTTTTTAAATTGCAAAGTGAAATTAAATATATAGTTGGGGCCACGATATAGCGAGGTCGTAAGTTAAACTCTCAAGAATCGGCATCGATTGATGTTGCGGCACTCAAGGCCGTGTGTTGCAGTCTGTTTGAGGGTTCCAACAATAAACGAATGGTAGCATATGATTTGGTACTTCAAGTAGAAAATGGTATTTCATTTACAAATGGAAAATATGTTAATATTAAAGCTACACAATCCTTTTGCATTTTCTATCTGCATCTTGTAACCGTACTTCCAAATGCGGCTTTTCCCAGAAGAAAAAAACCCTAAATTGTCCTAGCTGAACTCAATTTTCAGTAAATATATTAGAATCAGTTGACTTTCGCTGGATACAAGAATTCTTCGTACGGTCCTGACAATGGTTTCAAGTACTCATCTGCTCGTATCTCTGTCAATTTTCGAGTCCCGGCAGCTAAAACATGTTTACTTTGACGTCTGACCGATTTTACGACCTCGCTATATCGTGGCCCCGACTATATGTATAATATATGAACCTAATGGACAGTTCCTATTCACCAGAAATCTGTACTTACATGTATTGCAGGAAGCAGGCATGATAAAAGGAACCGCGAACACGGACAATCGAATCTTCTCAGTGTATTTACCGGCTGATTGGCACATGCCGGCAGGCTTAAGTGTGTGTGCGTGTATATGAGCGTTGACGTACCGCGACCGGGCAGGCAAAAACGCTAACCCAAATATGCCGAATTTAGGAAGCAATTAAGAACACGGATAATTAAGAGCCGGCTCGGTGTATTTACCGACTGAGCATTAGCTCCGAGAATATTCTAACGTAACGCGACCGGGCAGGCAAGAACGTACCGGGTTTAGAAAAAATGTCGGGAACGTTGGACTGGGCGATGATAAAAGCACGTGCCCGCGACACGCGAAGTTAGTCTGAAATCAGTCTGTCAGTCTGGAGTGAGTCTGGAAGAAGTCTGCAAGAAGCTACGATACGCTACGATACGAACACGTCACGATACGATACGATCAGGTACGATAAGGCCTGTGTAGGCGCTACGAACTAGTCTTACTCGTCGTGTTATCTCTGTAACTAGCGGAATAGATACTTGAATAAAACCCTATTCCTACAGTATCGATGCCAGATTGCCGTTTATTTAAAAATTTCATATGGTCACTGAGACTTTACTTAACTATTTAAAAGATAAAAGTTAATTTTTGAGGTTTAAACGGTATAAAGATTTTACACCAAACTGTTTGGTATAGAAAATATGAATGTTTTCACACATAAAATGAGTCGTATCAAGTTGTATTGAATCGATTATTAGAAATTGCTAAAATGTCAATGAAATCTCTTTAGGGCTGAAGCTTTCATACGAATTGTGTATATATGGCATTAAGTTTCACTCAGCACTAGACCATGCCCCTTTTGTATTTTTCAAATTATAATGTAGGAACTGTATTTCCTAGTACGTATAAATAATTTTTACATACAAAATTCATACATCTTTTGTGCACGATAAGAGCTGTGATATGTCGGTGAATTTAATCATTTTTGTATTATTTGTCATCAGCTGTTAAATAATCTCTGTAATTTTTATTTGCTTTTACTTTTGTATTTATATCATTGTTTCGGTCACGTAATATTGCGTTTCATTTATTGGAAATTTTATGGAAATGAAACCATTGTATAACTCATCTTTAAATCATTTCTAACGCAAATCGTTTTTACGAGGCTCATCTCGTGTGTTGAATATACAAACTTATAAAATTATCACAATCCGTAGAATCGAATATAAACAAAATATAAAATTTCATCAGAGATTAAATCAGTTAGTATGATATTTACAAAAATAGCTTCTCCTTAACCTTAATAATATTGTTTACGCTGTTTTTCTTTTACTTCGTATTATTAATATAAATTTGTCTTACGGAATTATAAATGATATTTTGATTTCAAAGTATTTTTTATTTTATATTTCGTGTACAATTTCTAGATTCTAGAATTTGATTGTCAGCAATCAATTTCAACGTTGCAGAATTATTTATTTACCTGAAAACAGTAAAACATTAAAGTATAAGAAATATAATCTAATTAATAACAAAATTTCACCTACTAAATTGAAAGATATTGAAGTTGCTACGTTTGAAGAACAACATTAAACAGTTTGTATGTGCGTCGCAGCGTCGGCAGTTTATTAGCGACGAGTAAACGACGCGGAGGAACTTCACTCGTTGAAGTCCAAGTCGAATGTGTATAAAGTGGACTGTATTTTGTATATCGAATGATACGAAATGTATTTTTGTATGTATGCACCAAGTGTACAGTTGTGTATAATGTTGCGATGTGAATACTTGTGTGTTAAACTACGAAGTGAATACTTGAATGGTAAGCAACGATCTCTCGAAGTACCCTCTCGTCTCCGATCGTGACACCTCGAAGAAGGATCGAGTACGCTGATTGGTCCTCTTTGATTTTCCAATCAGCGCATTTTTGCCATTTCTTAAAATTTAAGTAACGCTAGGGCCGTTATACACATGTTTTAGCCGACCTTTCGGAAATACCGAGTTTATGACCTGGTCGGTTATTAAGACGAACGAAACGAAATTCTAAAGCTATTGTGTAAAAACTCGAAATGATTAAAAATACCTTTACTATCGCGAAGATATATAGAAAAATAAGACTCTGAAACTATTAACGAAAAATAAACACGAAAATAAACTGTCTGTCACGTTCATGTCATAAACTAACCATCGAGAATCTTTAATTACGGTGTTCCGTATCGGACGGAACACAGTTTAATGACAATATTAAAGATTGTTAAATTTTAGGTGCAATTTGCGATTTGAAAATTACTGCAGGAATTAACTTCTGTTAACGAACCGATACCTGATATTGCTTTAACGATACAATCTGTAACGCTAAATGATTTAATCGTTTCTCGATAGCGCAAATATGAAGGGGGTAGTTGCAAGGTATATTAGGGCGCTGCGAACCGCGTTGAAGAGCAATATTTACAGAAATTACGAATGTTTCGTGGTGAAATAAGTTTGAAGGAAGACGTGGAAGTATTATTTCCATTAGCATGTGCCGGTTACCAGGGTAGTACGGCAGCAAATTTCGCAGCTGTATGCATATACCTTCATCTACAGCTAGATTGCGTGGTCTCTGCTTTCTATTGCATCGATTAGAGGAGAGATTCGCACAAGTTCTGATTGCTTTCCTCGGAATTTTTCTCTGTGTCGAACGTTACATTCAATTACGCTCATTTTTGTTTTATATGCACGATTTCACTCTTCAAATGAACGATCTGGAAAAAATGTTAAAATGCAATTTGCAGGCTTCATTTGCCGCTTAAACCAATCTGTCAGTAGTAAAATTTCGTTTAATACCAGTTTTATGTTTTGCTGTTTAATATTGATAAGTTTGTTACTTACGATTTACTACATTTATTAGGCCTGTGCAAAAGTTTCCATCGTTTGGAAAAACGATGGCATTAAAAGGCACCGTATGTGTCTTCTTTCATTTAAATGTTCACAGTTGGCATTTATGAAAATTCTACAGTTAATTCAATCTTCCGAATAGTGTATTAAAAAGTGTGTAGTATTAATGTTACATTATTAGTACTTTTATGATGTCTAATTATAAATGTAATGAAACATAAATACGTTCTTATATTATATAGTTATAGTAATGATATTATATTATTATTATTTTGATAACGACTAATTATAAATGAATTCTCTACAAAAATTCGACGAGAACTTTTGCATAGATACAATGCTTATGCTTGTGACAAGTGTAGTGTAGTGCACATTTTGCTTGTATTTCCAGAAGGTTATTATTTTGAACATGAAGATAAAGTAGGGGAGAGTTTTTGTACTATAACTCGGGCTAATGTTGGTAAAAATGAAATTTCAAAAAAGTAATTTGTAGTACAAAGGGGACAAATGGTTTTTCTTAAATTCTCTCATAAAGATAAATAATTCGTAGAAATAAAAAAGTTGTGATTTCCAGCGAACGAGAAATTGTCGTACAGTACCGGCCAGCTACTTAGATAGTAGATTTTAAGGTCTAAGTAATTATTGGAAATGGGTTATTGTTACGGAACGGGCCGTAACGGTTGAGATCGCCTTCGTTTCGGGTTGGTTAAAGGCGTAAAATTCCAGAAATGTGTATGGTTTTACATTATCTGTCGACCTTGTGCAGGTATGTCGGTTTTATACTAGCTTTGGGCACCTTGCTTCCGACCAATCAATGGTCAGGAAAAGGGCCTGGAGTCGAGCGTCGCTTCATGGGTTTTTCCCGACTTTGCTCCCTTCCTAACTCCTTGGCGTTTTTGGCTTATAATTGGAATGTTCTAAAGGACTGTTGCTGGGCACCCAAAAAGAAAGTTGGGGCCCGCTTATGCCTAGGAACTGTTTTCTTTATGGTGTTACGTACGCAGACTAGCCGACACAGCGGCGTCGAGACATCCGCCTAGAGCTCACCCCCTTGAGGTAAAGTAAACGAACGCGTTTCGTTCTCATGGGAAAATTAGGGCCCGCACCACCCAAAAAATACAGATTTTTGGGTATATAAGGGCATGATTTCCAATGCTCTGGGGCAGTCACAGTTCAGAGTTACCCTGAACTTTAAAGTAGAGCAGCATCTGTATAGTCGCCGTTTAACACAAGCAAGATCGGGCTCAATTCCCTTTCAAGCAAGAAAGTATAATACTAAACTCGTAAGTGTCAATTAGACATACTTGTCTACGACGTCCCCGCGTACTCACTGTGTAAGGTCGACAAGGAAGATTCTTGCTCAGCCAAGAATCAACCAATATAATTTATATTTAAACCATTGTAAACTTATTGTAAACTCCTGGAATATTATTAGAATATAGTTACTACAGAATTGCTCAGCCTATATTCAATTAACCATCTCCTCGTAACATTAGTAACGAAATAGTTAAACTCACAAAGGATATATCTTTACCGCTCGAGGAATATCCGACATTACGATACACACTGTCCTCGCAACCACCAAACCTTTTCCATCCTTCGGAGAACGGCGTAGTAACCACATGCGTCGAAGGTTCCAATTCTTTCGGATTTGTTGCGTATTAACCACACACGCCGAAGGTTCCAATCCTATCGGACTTGTTGGAGAACGACGTATTAATCCTCATACGGTGAACGTTCTGACCAAATATCCGACATTACGATACACACTGTCCTCGCAACCACCAAACCTTTTCCATCCTTCGGAGAACGGCGTATTAACCACACACGCTGAAGGTTCCAATCCTATCGGACTTGTTGGAGAACGACGTATTAATCCTCATACGGTGAACGTTCTGACCAATCCACCAACCCAAACCAATATTACGCTCCGTGTGAGGACACAACAAGCGTAACCCGTAATAATGGTATCGCAGTGTGCAGTGCGTAACTCGAAGACGAACATCAGACACATCTAGTGCCTTTGTTTAAAATAACGCGGAGACATTTTTATCCGCACTTGATTATTTCCATAGGATGTTGTTAGAAATAATCCAACAGTAATAAATAATGTTAGCAAAAATCATTTAAAAATAGAATAGAACTTTTATTTAGGCACGTCTGCAAATATCACAGGTAAAGTGATCGATATTATCTCGATCCGTACACTCCACGTGAGCCCAACCATGGCAGCAATGAAAAATAACTTTTGTCGTACGGAACACCAGCGTAAACGTTGAACGTCTTAGAACTCTGGT
>NW_017100634.1:70222-70720 GCF_001263275.1 Habropoda laboriosa
TCGTTAGCCCAACGGAGTCGTACGGAACACCAGCGTAAACGTTGAACGTCTTAGAACTCTGGTAATACTGAAGGAAAGAGAACGTCGCCGGAATACGTTGCTCAGGACTATAGTATTTATTTGTTTATTCATCAACAGTGCAGTCAACTAACAGTATAAGCGAGATCTAGCTTTGGCCGGTACTGCAGGACTCTCCCCTATAACGTGAATAAGAGACTAGAAAATAGTCAAAATGGTACAAATAATTGTAAAATAGATATGATTTTATTGTCAGATAGTGTGCATTGAATTTTTAATACAATAAAATGTATTTATTGCTATAATTAACTGTTTAATAAGCTATCTAGAGGTAAGTATTGTACGGTTTCTAAGAAATACATTTGTAATATGTAGGTTTTCAGTCAAAGTGTTTAACTAAAAATTCCTTTATGATCGTGTGAATCGCACAAATACTGTTTTCACTGGAAGAAATAATAATAATAGATTTCTTTAAAATTT
>NW_017100634.1:71555-73638 GCF_001263275.1 Habropoda laboriosa
GGTTCCTACATATGGGGGCTCGTCCGGGATGGAGGCATCTACGGCTACACGAAGCCAGGAGATGTGAGATGAAAACATGTCGAGGGTTGCACGTCTCCCAAAAATGCGTTGTTTCGGCTGTGTGCCACTGTGTGGGGGAGTGTGCCCAAAAGTGTTGAGTTGTGTTGCACTGAGGACATTCGAGGGCGAATGTCAGTTGAGGATGGCTGAATGTAGTATCGGGGCCTCCATACCCAAATAGGAAACCTCGAAGGGAGAATAGAGAGGGAGTGGTTGGCGTAGAATTCGTGAAAGACAAACTAGTGCTAGTGTCGACCAAGTAAAAGTGCAAGAGTGAAAAGACCAACAAAAACAGTGACCAAGTGCACCCCCACAACCGGCGATGTGGGAATCCCCGTACAGGAAATGCACGCAACAATGAAAAAATCAACAGCGACCACCAAGGCGAAGGTCCAGGTATTCCCCCCAGACCAGGCGAAGGAAATCATCCAGCAGCTGAAGGCATCCACATCCACCCCCCCAAAAAACCCGAGACGCCAGCAAAGTAGCGAAGCCACAAAAACCCAAATGGAAGTCGAAGCAAACATCTCCACCTCAAATTCGTTCGCACTGCTGCGAAACGTCCCAGTATCTAATCGTACTAAACGGTACCCCCGCGGACATCGCCTCATTTATGCAGGGGGTGACCAAAACCACCATGCACATCCATCTAAAATATACATAGAGAGCGATACCAACAAGGCTCGAAAATTCATCGCCACAACCACGGGCATTAACAATACTACAGATAGGTCTATTGCATATCTTATTAGAAAGAGAATATTAGTGTATCTGTAAGCGTTTCACGATGAGGTACTCCAAGCAACAGCGAATTGAAATGATTTGAATGTACAGAGAAGAATTTCACGATCGCAATTATCCATCTCTTTCGTCGTATTCTGACGTGATTAAAAAGTTCAGCGAAATCGGAAATGTTGAAAACAAAAACATCAGAAATCTGCAACTGTAAACGCACGAAGTGAATGTACAAAAAGTTATTGCTGCTATTAATTAGAATCCGCACGTCAGTTTAAGACAACTGGAGCGAGAAATTAGGATCAGTAAAGCAAGCATAGGTCGTATGCTTGAAGTACAAAAATTTCATCCATTCCACTTGTCGTTTCATCAAGAGCTTCACAGCAGGGATTTCGAAAACCGCGTCGATGGGCGGTGGAAAAATTTCAAAACGAGGAAAAATTCTTGAGAAAAGTGCTGTTTATTGATGAAACATCTTTCACTAACCATTTAAGAGAATCCTCGCTGGTTAAGGCAAATAGTAAATGTTTGGTGTGGCATTTTAAGTAAAAAAATTATTGGATCTTAGTTTATCGACGGCGCACTAAATGGTCAAAAAGATGCGAGGTTTCTATCGGATGATCTGTGCAGATGAATTGATAGAAGATGTGCTATTAAATGTTCATGAGACTATGTGGTACCAATATGATGGTTGTTCAGCTCCGAACGTCGCCGGAATACATTGCTCAGGGCTATAGAATTCATTTGTTTTTCCATCAATTGTGCAGTCAACTAACAGTATAAGCGAGATCTAGCTTTGGCCGGTACTGCAGGACTCTCCCCTATAACGTGAATAAGAGACTAGAAAATAGTCAAAATGGTACAAATAATTGTAAAATATATATGATTTTATTGTCAGATAGTGTGCATTGTATTTTTAATACAATAAAATGTATTTATTGCTATAATTAACTGTTTAATAAGCTATCTAGAGGTAAGTATTGTACGGTTTCTAAGAAATACATTTGTAATATGTAGGTTTTCAGTCAAAGTGTTTAACTAAAAATTCCTTTATGATCGTGTGAATCGCACAAATACTGTTTTCACTGGAAGAAATAATAATAATAGATTTCTTTGATAAGATATGATTTTATTGTCAGATAGTGTGCATTGAATTTTTAATACAATAAAATGTATTTATTGCTATAATTAACTGTTTAATAAGCTAAAAATTCCTTTATGATCGTGTGAATCGCACAAATACTGTTTTCACTGGAAGAAATAATAATAATAGATTTCTTTAAAATTT
>NW_017100634.1:74637-77042 GCF_001263275.1 Habropoda laboriosa
GGTTCCTACATATGGGGGCTCGTCCGGGATGGAGGCATCTACGGCTACACGAAGCCAGGAGATGTGAGATGAAAACATGTCGAGGGTTGCACGTCTCCCAAAAATGCGTTGTTTCGGCTGTGTGCCACTGTGTGGGGGAGTGTGCCCAAAAGTGTTGAGTTGTGTTGCACTGAGGACATTCGAGGGCGAATGTCAGTTGAGGATGGCTGAATGTAGTATCGGGGCCTCCATACCCAAATAGGAAACCTCGAAGGGAGAATAGAGAGGGAGTGGTTGGCGTAGAATTCGTGAAAGACAAACTAGTGCTAGTGTCGACCAAGTAAAAGTGCAAGAGTGAAAAGACCAACAAAAACAGTGACCAAGTGCACCCCCACAACCGGCGATGTGGGAATCCCCGTACAGGAAATGCACGCAACAATGAAAAAATCAACAGCGACCACCAAGGCGAAGGTCCAGGTATTCCCCCCAGACCAGGCGAAGGAAATCATCCAGCAGCTGAAGGCATCCACATCCACCCCCCCAAAAAACCCGAGACGCCAGCAAAGTAGCGAAGCCACAAAAACCCAAATGGAAGTCGAAGCAAACATCTCCACCTCAAATTCGTTCGCACTGCTGCGAAACGTCCCAGTATCTAATCGTACTAAACGGTACCCCCGCGGACATCGCCTCATTTATGCAGGGGGTGACCAAAACCACCATGCACATCCATCTAAAATATACATAGAGAGCGATACCAACAAGGCTCGAAAATTCATCGCCACAACCACGGGCATTAACAATACTACAGATAGGTCTATTGCATATCTTATTAGAAAGAGAATATTAGTGTATCTGTAAGCGTTTCACGATGAGGTACTCCAAGCAACAGCGAATTGAAATGATTTGAATGTACAGAGAAGAATTTCACGATCGCAATTATCCATCTCTTTCGTCGTATTCTGACGTGATTAAAAAGTTCAGCGAAATCGGAAATGTTGAAAACAAAAACATCAGAAATCTGCAACTGTAAACGCACGAAGTGAATGTACAAAAAGTTATTGCTGCTATTAATTAGAATCCGCACGTCAGTTTAAGACAACTGGAGCGAGAAATTAGGATCAGTAAAGCAAGCATAGGTCGTATGCTTGAAGTACAAAAATTTCATCCATTCCACTTGTCGTTTCATCAAGAGCTTCACAGCAGGGATTTCGAAAACCGCGTCGATGGGCGGTGGAAAAATTTCAAAACGAGGAAAAATTCTTGAGAAAAGTGCTGTTTATTGATGAAACATCTTTCACTAACCATTTAAGAGAATCCTCGCTGGTTAAGGCAAATAGTAAATGTTTGGTGTGGCATTTTAAGTAAAAAAATTATTGGATCTTAGTTTATCGACGGCGCACTAAATGGTCAAAAAGATGCGAGGTTTCTATCGGATGATCTGTGCAGATGAATTGATAGAAGATGTGCTATTAAATGTTCATGAGACTATGTGGTACCAATATGATGGTTGTTCAGCTCATTATTCACGGGCAGCTACTCAAGTACTGAATAGAAAATTCCCAAATCGTTGAATTGGACGTGATGACCGTATATCATGGTTAACATGTGTAACACCATTAGGCATTTTTCATTTACAGAAGCTAATAAAAGACGTTTACTAACATCAACTTCTTCCAGACGATAAGAAGTATCGCATAATTACAGTTTGTGCTGTAATCATGTCGAGAGCAGCTGAAATAGCACCACAATCCGTGATTTCTCGTTTTAGCGATTAAACAATAGTAGCGATTTACAAAAAAAGAATATTTTCAAATTCTGTAAAATCAAATTTTGGTTCCCTTGTGAAGTAAGTAAACCTTTCAGAATCAAGTTTTGTTCGATCATAACTTTACATTGTATTATAATGCACACTAGCATTAACGGTGTTTGAGGAATGACTAAAATATTTGATTTTTATTATTGTAACCTTATTTTACGAGCATTTTCCTTAAATAATTAGCATGTAGATTGGGATTCTTCTTATAAATAGCGAGGGTTAATTGTTTCAGGTATACAATTTTATTAATACGTCCTTTTAAATAGATTTAGATTTCCACCATTTGCAAAATGCACGCGAAAGTTGGAAAATTGTAAAATTTATACGATATTCACACATTCTTAAATTGATTAACGGTAAGTTAGAAGTAAGTCGTGGTGGAAAATGCAGAAACTTTCGTATTCCGTCCGTAAAGAAATTGGTAGCTGGCAGTGAAGTTTCTCGACTTTGTATTTCAAGTTTTGCAGAAGTTTCTCCGTGGCATGTATTATCCGTTAAAATTTACATGTTTCTCCACTTTAAGCAAATCTTACAATATTTGATTTATATGGATTTAAGAAACAAAAAATTCAAACATTTTAAAACTGTTTTATTCAAAATATCAAGTATT
>NW_017100634.1:77529-79617 GCF_001263275.1 Habropoda laboriosa
GGGGAGTGTGCCCGAAAGTGTTGAGTTGTGTTGCACTGAGGACATTCGAGGGCGAATGTCAGTTGAGGATGGCTGAATGTAGTATCGGGGCCTCCATACCCAAATAGGAAACCTCGAAGGGAGAATAGAGAGGGAGTGACGATGTATAATACTGTAGTATCGGGGCCTCCTTACCCAAATAGGAAACGGACAAAGGAGAATAGAGAGGGAGTGGTTGGTGTAGCGTGCAAAGCCTCGGCTTGCTAAGCCGAAGGTCCCGGGTTCGATTCCTGTTTGGGTCCCTCAATATTTTTCCCTAGGTTCCTACATATGGGGGCTCGTCCGGGATGGAGGCATCTACGGCTACACGAAGCAGCAAACATCTCCACCTCAAATTCGTTCGCACTGCTGCGAAACGTCCCAGTATCTAATCGTACTAAACGGTACCCCCGCGGACATCGCCTCATTTATGCAGGGGGTGACCAAAACCACCATGCACATCCATCTAAAATATACATAGAGAGCGATACCAACAAGGCTCGAAAATTCATCGCCACAACCACGGGCATTAACAATACTACAGATAGGTCTATTGCATATCTTATTAGAAAGAGAATATTAGTGTATCTGTAAGCGTTTCACGATGAGGTACTCCAAGCAACAGCGAATTGAAATGATTTGAATGTACAGAGAAGAATTTCACGATCGCAATTATCCATCTCTTTCGTCGTATTCTGACGTGATTAAAAAGTTCAGCGAAATCGGAAATGTTGAAAACAAAAACATCAGAAATCTGCAACTGTAAACGCACGAAGTGAATGTACAAAAAGTTATTGCTGCTATTAATTAGAATCCGCACGTCAGTTTAAGACAACTGGAGCGAGAAATTAGGATCAGTAAAGCAAGCATAGGTCGTATGCTTGAAGTACAAAAATTTCATCCATTCCACTTGTCGTTTCATCAAGAGCTTCACAGCAGGGATTTCGAAAACCGCGTCGATGGGCGGTGGAAAAATTTCAAAACGAGGAAAAATTCTTGAGAAAAGTGCTGTTTATTGATGAAACATCTTTCACTAACCATTTAAGAGAATCCTCGCTGGTTAAGGCAAATAGTAAATGTTTGGTGTGGCATTTTAAGTAAAAAAATTATTGGATCTTAGTTTATCGACGGCGCACTAAATGGTCAAAAAGATGCGAGGTTTCTATCGGATGATCTGTGCAGATGAATTGATAGAAGATGTGCTATTAAATGTTCATGAGACTATGTGGTACCAATATGATGGTTGTTCAGCTCCTTATTCACGGGCAGCTACTCAAGTACTGAATAGAAAATTCCCAAATCGTTGGATTGGACGTGATGACCGTATATCATGGTTAACATGTTCACTGGATCTAACACCATTAGGCATTTTTCATTTACAGAAGCTAATAAAAGACGTTTACTAACATCAACCTCTTCCAGACGATAAGAAGTATCGCATAATTACAGTTTGTGCTGTTATCATGTCGAGAGCAGCTGAAATAGCACCACAATCCGTGATTTCTCGTTTTAGCGATTAAACAATAGTAGCGATTTACAAAAAAATTAGAAAAGGAAATGATCATAAAAAATGTTCTCTATATACGATATTCCTCTTTTGTAATCATTCAAACAGTGTTTGAAATATTTCTGATATCAATAAAAAGGGAGATGTATAGGTGTTCGGTTTTAACTGAGACACTCTGTATATTTGCTTACCCATTAAAAATCTCTGTCTTACGGTACTTTTAGGATATTTATTTTATTTTATCGTAGTATAGATGAAAAATGGTACACGAATATTTACATTATGTGAATATAAATATCTTTTTATAGTGGCTGTAAAAAACATTTGCAATGTATACATATACATATGTTGGGTGTAAAATTATTTGTGTTAGGTATAAACTGCTCTTTATATTTTTGGACATTATATCTCCGTTATACGTCAATTAATTACCTAAAATATTAAACTATTAAAATATTTTATCTGAAATATTGAACTATTAAAATATTTTACCTAAAATATTGTACTATTAAAATGTTTGATCTAAAATATTAAACTATTAAAATATTTTACTTAAAATATTA
>NW_017100634.1:80448-85696 GCF_001263275.1 Habropoda laboriosa
ACTATTTTTATTTTTTAAATTTAACGAGCTTGAAAAATTTGTTCTAATTAAAGATATTTTAGAAGAAACAACCATGTCAGGTTCAGAGAGTACATACGAATCTACATATGTATACAGATATTTATGGTGCCAGTATAGGTACTGCGAGGCTGGCTCCATTGTCGAGATGATTTATCATAAGCACTGCACTTTATGTGCAACCCCTGCGATATATAGTGCTGGTATTCGCAACACGAACGTATCGCCGGGGTTGAACTTCTCGAGGATTGCCGATTGAATTCCATTAGAGTTCATTAAGGCATATTACGAAGTCCCCACAGCGAGGTGATCCATTGATCCTGAATCGAACAGCGAAATTTATTAGGATGAAACGGTAGTTGGAAATTTAAGATCGAAACTTCAGCTTTCTACACGAGTGTAAGATATTCCATTCACAAGAAACAAAAATCTTCGATTGTACATGTGACATTAATGGAATTTTTGGATTATCGAGAATTAATTTGCTATTACTAGTTATTGTCTGAAGTTTCCGAGATTTTGCTGGTCAGTAATTCGATATAAATTTCGTGCTGGAAATATTCATACTTGAAAAACAATTATGTAATGAATAATATAAAAACTGTAGAGATGTATAAAGTTCTTTTTGTTGTTGCAATTTATACGTATGTAATTCGTTGCAATTTATTAAAAGTAAAGGAAGAAATGTTTAGAACTTTGGATAATAGTGATTCATAATTGATTCACATTTAGTGTCCCATAATTGGTGGTACAACTGTAAAGGTAGTCAATCTGCGTGAAAAAATTAACCGATAATGTCGAGTAATATTTTTTCATAAAAGGTTTAGTTTTCGAGGACATTGAATTTAAATATTCACTACAAACTGCTTCTTCTACTCATACTTTTATGTCGAGAAACAGCGGTAATGTGACATTTTGCAAAGAAACAATCTTCCGCAATTAAAACAAGCTAAACAAAGGATCGTACAGACTTTCAAACGATTAAAGCGTCAAAACACCGTATCATCAATCTACGATTCTCTGATTCAAAGAGAAGAAAGGGTCACTTTCAACAGTTCGTTCAATAATGTAAATTTAAATTAAAGTCATTACTATGGCAATGACATCGCTTGTTAGTGCAAATCTAAGGCCAAGAGATAGTTAAATGCACGCACACTCGACGAATATTTAAATTTGTATCACTAGTTTTCGTAACCCCACATTGGGCGCCAGCTTGAACGCTATACTTTCGTTCGTTGGGTGGAAAGTGGTTCTCGGGGTGGTAGATTGCACCGAAGGTGCACGGTAACGCGAAGTTTACGAGGAAATCCGCAGATCAAAATGCATTCGCGGGAAAGGGGATGATTCCGAGGGGCTAGAGAAACCGGGTAAGAACGGGCGAGAGAGTTATTGGAAAATTGTGGAAGTACCGTAAGCCGCATAGGCAACATGTTTTTATCCGGTCAAAAAAAGAAAAGGCAAAGAACAATAAAGGTACCGTGTACGCGTCTTCCTTTACTGCATTAAGGAACGCTGGAGCGTACAGGATGTTCAGTCACTCTTGGGAGAAAATTAAAGGGGTGATTCTAGAAGCTGAAATAAGGTGAAAATCAAGAATAAAAGAATTGCGTTTGAGGCTTCGTTTTTTAGTTATCAACGTTTAAAAATATCCCTGTGACCGAGCAAACCTCTCTACACCAATTAATACGGGCCACCTCAAGACAAGGGGGGTACAGTGATCCTCAAAACCAACGACACATGGCTGGCACCTTACGTCGTATAAGTTGTAGAGAAGGAGACGGTGACATTCGACACTGTAAACGACATTACTGACTTCTGCGGCACTACAGTTTGCTTCATCACGACACAGGTGCATGCTGGAAAGTTGTTCAAATGTGTATTTCATTGTGTACTGCAAACACAACGTACACTATGCACACGACAAATACAATACACACAAATCATGGAAATATAATTACAGTAGTTCTCAGTCTAACACGGGGGATATGTTCCGTTCTTTAGTTATTTTGTAGTTAGATTGTTGGACTTTTCTAGCAGTAGGTTTGGAAAAAGGAGTCATTGTTAATTTAAAAAGATTTGAAAGGAATTGTCTATTTGAAGAGGTGTGAAGGTTTTATGGCCTGGACTTTCCGCTGCATAAACAGAACATCTTTATTTAATAATAAAAACTAGTGATACTTAATATCCGATAAAACTATCGATAAAACTCTAACCGATAAGAATATGTAACAAAAGTGGTAAACTACTTATTGTTAGGAAAGAAAGAAATACTGAGTGAAATGTAATCACAAATATAAGAAATATATGCACAAATAACAAATGATATTAAAGTATTAAAAGTAAGTAACAATATATTTGTCATAAAGTTTCAGAAACTAATTATATGCAACAACACACATTTGATACCCATAATATAAGAAAATAGCCACCCAGAAGCCAAAGTGACTAACTCCATAAAATAAAATTTATTAAATTTCATAGCCAAGTGGCAAAAGTTTTGAGTGGCTCAAATAATGCGTGTGCCGTGCATATGTATATGCGATGTGAGTGTGTATTACAAACAAATAAGAGATGGTAAGACAAATGGGACGTCACAGCTTTTCAAGTAAGTGAGTGAGTGATCGAGCGTGAATATTTGCATTTTCCCCATTTTATTTTTCATACAGGATGTGTCCGAACTGGTGGTCCTATTCGAAAGGAGATGAATCGACACAAAAAAATAAGTCGTAAATGTAGAGTAACATTTTTTCATACTAAGCTTCATTTCCGAATAAATAGATGTTGAAAATTCGTCGAGTACGCGCGCGTGAACACAATTTTTACATTTAGACCATTCCTCTGTTTCTGATAGTTTCCGAGATATTAGACCAAATAGGTTTCGATTCCCTAACTTTAGGGGCTGCTTTCACACGTTCAGCATAAATGATGGCCGATAAAAGGAAATAAGTGTCAAATATTTTTTCGAGTACTACATCATATGTAAGTTTCATTAAAATCGGTGACACTTGAGAATGGCCCCTTGTAAGTATGAAAATATTGCAACGATAGAGTACATTATTAATTCAAATTAATCCCATTGGAGTCGGGCTTGGACCCATTTTCATCAGGAACACCTGGTCCATCCGTTAGAAATCTTTTTACTGAGATAAAATAATAGTTATGGTCATTTATTTACTTTTTACTGAGATAAAATAACAATTACTGACATTTAATTTCGAACGTCGAGTGCATGTGTATCTCGGAGGGTTGGTCGCATAAGTCTTGCCATAAGTCGCCATAAGGCAACTTCAAAAAGTGGTGGGGATAACTCGTGTGCAGCTATCGAAACATTTAGAATATAGTTAACGGTGCACTGGTGTATGTTGTACAGCAGACATGTTCAAACTAAGCTCCTGACTTTAGGCTCTTCCCCCCACTATCAATACATACAGCGATATCTACTGTACGATACGATGCACGCGAGTGCAATGCTAAATTTGCTTGAATACGTTTTCACTGCAATTGACCTTTCATTCAAAATAAGAATTCCCGCGGAACATCGTTGACAAGTGGAGGGAGAAACGGCTAGATGAGGGGCGCCACATGTCATCGAGTTCGGACGTGTCTGTTATATAGGTTATAAAAGTGCCATGGATTCAGCTTTCAGAGTGAATCCATCACCTTAAATCGGTGGAGATTTGTTGAAAAAGTTTGCCGCTGAATTGTTTATATCATTGACAAATAAGCACAGATGCAATGCACAACATGTAACATAATATGCATGTGTATACAAGATGACCCATTTTAACCTATAAATATTTATATTTTGGAAACTACGTTGAATTGGAAAATTTACTTTTGGGGGACTAAAGGAGCTGAAGGGGGGCACTAAGGGTGTAAGTTCATTTAGTGGAGACATTAAGATCATTTGAAGGTCTCTTGGATTTTTTATGTGACTTATGGTATATTCTTTTCTATGAAATGATAGAATGTATGGCGGTTCCTTATGGAAGGAGGAAATAAATAGAGAGAGGGTAGGTGAAAAAGGAAAGGGGAAAGAAAGATGTGTTTCGTCCTGGGTCTCCTAGTGGTCTCGTCGGTAAGGTTACCTAGGAGATCCCTGCTTTAACCGCGGAGGACGGTTAGTAGAAGTTGTATACTGGGTATCTCAGTTTTTTCCGATCAAACTTTGTCAGTTTGTTTTGTAGGTATAAGAAAGAAAAGAATTGTTATATAAACATAGGTTCGTTTCAAGCTTTATTAAAAGGTTATTGTAACAATAACACGAAATACGAAGGGAACAGTAACAGATGTGCGGTTATTATGATACAAAATAGGAACAGATCAAAGTTATGTACACTTATGTTAGTCTATGCGAACTTTGTTTACGATCTGAGGTTGTTAAAGTTGTTGAATGTAACTTTTGCCCGTGCCATTCTTGTCTTGTGTCGTAGTAACCGCAAGGTTACCGTTTCTTTCGTATTTCGTATTTTTGTTATAAACTTTTTAACAAAGCTTCAAACGACCCATGTTTATATAACATTTTTTTCTTACTTACATCCATAGAATATATCGACAAAGTTTTGATCGGAAAAAAATAGGACACCCTGTATATACTAATAGGAGCCTTGGCGAGGACTAGTGAGAAAGGAGAATATTAGACCGTCCCTCTGGTGGTGGAGCGTAGGAGGTATCGCTCAAATTATCTCATAAACGTTTTATTTACTATTGTATAAATGTATTTTTAAGTACAATGAGCATAATAATTCTGTGAATGTCATTTCATTGTTTTACATCTTCTTTGTGTATTATATTGAAATTATACGAAATATTGTCGCTTGCCTTACCGATGTACTGGCTAAATGATAAAATGTTTTCTTTTCGCATTTGGCCACTTAAAGGTATTGCATGAGTATAGTTGTCTCTTGATCTATAATATCCAGAATTACCGCGCTTAATTCCTATACGTTTATCTAAACTTTGTAAACTATAAATTTTGTTATTTCTCGAATTAAAAGTACTGCTAAAAATAAAAATAGGTCAAATACATACTGTTTGTTGGCACGCCATCGTAAATAATCAAATTATACTTTGAAGCTACTTCGAATGTAAAGAATAACGTGTTGTACCAGACTTTAGAAGACTCAAACTAAACTCGCGATGGTTATATTACGGAAAATAAAAAAGCATATAGTGTTCATGATAAAAGAATGTGCAATAGAAGATGCATAACAAAAGATCATCGAAGTCC
>NW_017100634.1:86074-94212 GCF_001263275.1 Habropoda laboriosa
CATTCTGTTATTTTCTTTATTTTATGAATGAAATTCTAAATTTTTAGATTGAATATTTTAGTTTAGCCACTTACTACGTATATTGGATCAAATTAACCCATAAATTCTATAAGTGTGCATGAAAAATAGAATTGGTTTCCATTTAAAAGATTATCGATATTTATTAGATTTTTAAGGATATGAAAAAGTTTCAGTCTAAATGATAAATTCGACCCTCGTGTAAGCAACCAAAATGTTCACGGTTGTTTCAAGCTGTAATATTTAAAATTATTTACATAAATTTTCATTTCGGAAACGTGCGTCGACCTAAAAATATTCAAAAAATGGGGATCCCGAGCAATTTTACGATACTTTCACAGGAACATAAAAAATTGTTAAAGGAAACTGTAGAAATGGGTATCCGGGTACTCGGTTGCCTACGCAAGGGCTAACAACGGAGAAAAAGGAATTTGTAACTCGATTGTGGATCAAATTGATCCAATTTCCGTACAAAGAGTAAACGTTAATCACTCCACCGTTTGTTGTCGCTATTTAGACATTCATAATACGTGGTCGATTGTTGTGCTAGCATTAGAACCGCAGTTATATACCACCGCGATGCTTTGTTAGTTGCCGCAGTACAGCAGAATTTCTGACGACAGAGAGGCGAGATAGTCTCGCGACAAAAATTTACGCGCGTTTCAGTTGCAACCCCCCTTGAAAATATGCCGACACGCGGGCACATACAGGCACATTGAAAACGCGCGCGTGAGAAAAATTGTGGGGTTAAGGGGGATGGGTAGAAAGGGGCCAACAGAGGAAAAAAAAGGAGTATGCAGGGAAAACAGAACAAGGTGAACGCGAAAAAACAGAGAGAGAAAGGTGGATTGCCCAGGGAAATATAAACAAAGAACGTTTTCCGTACGTGTCAGCTGAATGAACAATGGTTATAGCAAAAGTTCTCCAACAGTACGTTCTGCACCCACGCGAGCACCACGAATGTGCGCATGCATTCTTGCACTGTCGACGATTTGTCACGAAAACTTTCGTAAGCTTCTAGTATCATATTATTGTGGGAAGACCACCGGCACCTATGAAAAATATATCGGTATCGATAGAAACCGTTCCGAAGCGGTAACGATCTGTAATTTTCACGGGGTTTTATACCTTTCCTAAATTATAACTCCTTTAATATGTATTATTGTAGTCGGTGTAGAAATGAATTCTTTTCATCACGATGGTATTTGCAAGCTGTCAGAGGAATGGCGAAAGGTCATCAGTAATAATGGAAACTGTTTCGATAATTGATCTGTTTTCATTCTTTTTAAATAAAACATTCATCATACCCGAAAGTCGGAAAGAAGTCATTTCTACAGCTGATAAACGAACAAACTTGTCTGAACATTAAATATTCGCGTATAATAAACGAAGGTATTGGAAAGGAAATTTGCATGTTCCATAAGGAACAACGGTTCCCAAAAAATCATAAAACGGCACTGACCGAGCCTCGACGCAGAGGATTAACGGGACCGTTATTATTGTACCGAACGGTAGCGTAACACATTTTTCATCACCCATTATACCTATCCTCTAATTAGCAACCCAGTCTTTTCCTTCTCCGATGTTCGATTTCCTCTCCTTCTGGGATTTTCCAAAACTCTAGCCACCTCGACCTTCCATCCCCACTTTTACCCTTTCCCTATCCTCTTGCAAATATCCTAAGACCAATCACCGAATTTCTATCGTTCCAATATTCTACCCCCAGATTTTAACTCCGCCTACACCAACTCTCATTTTCTGTACTCCTCCAATTCTTCAAGCAGTCTTCCTCCGAGCACCAAACGATCAGCCGAGTCTGTTGTAGAATCACAAGCCGAGACTTGTACCTTACCAATAAATTAAATAAAACTTGTACTCCGGATTCTCGCTAGTTTCTCGGTATAAGACATTCTATTCGTCGTGATCCAAGTCCCGTATTCGTGGACCGATACGACACCACATTGCAATTAGCCGTAAAGTAACTTTGAATAGCATTAGAAAAGCTTGTCTATTATTATCAGTATATTATCTGTGTATGGATCGAAGTATGCATCGAAAGAATGATATCGTTAATAAAACTATGAAAGTAATTTAGAAAGCGGACGGCATCACTGATTTCGATGATTTTTAAATATGTTGTCAAATTATAAATTAACAGTATATATAAATTTAATAGCAGTGATAATAAAACAGGAACTTTCGTTTTATATTGGAGGGGCTACATCTCTGCAGCCCTTATGGACAAGCCCCCACTGATTATTACTAATTCTACAAAGAATACACATTTTAAAGCAGCAATTATTCTTTACTAAAAGGGTGTTAATGCCCGTGGTTGTGGCGATGAACTTTCGAGCTTTGTGGATGTTTGCACGATGTTGTGCCGTCTAGATACTGGTTCGAAGGACCACCCAAATGATTGGGACTTGTAAAAACTGATCTATTTCAATTGCGTGATGTGAGCTGGTTGCTCCTTGGTTCTCCTTGTTCGTGGTGGTTGAACGACTACTCGACGACTCAACTCTCCGACGTCGCGTCTCGGACGTCCGTGAGAGGGATTTTTGTTGGGACACGCTGATTGGTTAATGGTGAACAATTGCATTTGCCAATCAGCGTGTCTAGTATCATCTTCACCTCCCTTCAGTGCGCCCTTAGCGCGTTGTCACCTTGGAAGGGTGGGAGACGGTCGCGAGGGGTGGACGGAAAGTCCCAAAAATCTGGAATTTCCTCCGGGTGACTAATCGACAAGCGGACCGTTACATACAGATATGCCGTTTATGGTATGTTCGTAGGCTATTGAGCGCGGGGGACAGAAATGACTAAAAATCTAGCAAAGCAATTCTAGTGACCCTCGGAGGAGGTAATGAGACCCGTGCAAGCAACAAACGAAAATCCTAAACTCAAAAATAACCGTTCCCGGTCGATCGTGCCATAAACCATTTCTACAGAAAACCTAGCAAAGGGTGTATTTGACGAATATTACCATCTAATTTTATAAGAAGAATAAATGTAATACGTGCTCTCTCGTGCGTTAACCACTATAAGTTATTCGGCAATCATATCTGTATTCATATTTGCGTATCTTCCGTCAACGACATTATCAATACTTACGCTTGAATGAAAAGTAAATACGTTCACCGCTCACGATTCGATAACAGAAATGTTAACTTGCGTCAAATTAAAAGGTATCGGTCTGTTCGTCGGTTTTTGCCGATTTCCTCATTCTGTTTGCATCTTAAACGATGGCACAACAAATTATTTGTTTTCACTTTAGTTAATTTGTGTTTTATCTGAGAACTCAGTAGCACGATTTACACGGATACAAAATACTTTAGTCAATGGCAATCTTAGACGCGGCGAAATTTACAATCTTCCGTCCCTTTGTCTTAGAACGTGCATATCTGTCTCTGACTAGATTAGTATAATGTTGTTAAGTCGTCAACCAAGCGCCTCGACACCAGCAACTTTCAATTAACTTAAACGTAAATCGTTAAAAGATAAACCTACTGGGATCTGCAACTATGTCCCCTACGGATATCATTAACCACATGGTAAATGAACCAGATACGCCAGCACCTGTTCCGTAACTATCTACGATACTCCCAATGGATCGTAGGCTTCGTCCAGCAAATCAAATTAAATCATGCTGAAGCTCGATTAAATATTGGCTGGAACCTCGCTTGCGCCAGCCCCAAAATACTCGAAAAGCCCTGAACTCGATTAACCATATAATCACCAGACGGAAATTTACTGTAATCATCACTTTGCGTAATTGTTCACAAAATGCATAATACGAGCAGGTACCTATACATCGACAACATCGATAATGTTAGACTTTTATCTTAAAAGTTGTTTAAAGTCTTCTGAAACTAATTATAAATACATCATTTTTCTGGGAAATGATAAAAAGTATTTATTAAACATTTCTATTCTTTGTTTCAACCTTTCTTATTCTTCATATATAGAAAAAGCTTTAAGTTTTATACCGATGGATTTTAAACCAGCAAATTAGTTTGCCAGTAATTAAATTTTAATCGTATATTTCATAAATATACGACGATAATGGCGATTATTGATCGATTTGACTTGAATAATTTATAAAATATTACGTATATTTATTCAAAAATAAATTTATCTAATACAAATGCGTGTTTTTACTTTGAAAGTTTAGTTTATATTTTGCTATAAAAGTTAGTGCTTTCTTTGAAATAATTTGAATAAGTAGTTGTATTGATATTATGATTTTTCTATATTGAGTTGAAGCATGTACACTTCCGTCAGTAAGGATTAGGACACTTATCGAATGTGAAACAAATCTAAACAGTCGTTACGAAATTATTAACATCCCAAAAAGAATGATTCAGTGTGAAATTTCGCATTGCTACGAGTACATATGATAAAACCTCTAAATATCCATTTCTATTTAAGGTGCTGTCATAAAAATAAGGTCCTAATGGTGTGTCATTGATTATGCCACACCAAGCATTATTACAAAATTGGTTTCCAAAATGAGTTTTGTTGTAAGTCATTGAGTTTACTCGGCAACCGCTTTCATATGATATAAAAAAAAATTATAGCCATCAATTAAAAAAAAATCGAAGTATAGGAAATAACGAAACTTTGTCCTTTTCTATTTTTCTCACAAATCTCCCACTTACAAGAGAAATGCTGGAAATGAACAGTGTGAACACCCTGTATATTTTTATCGATATATGTAAGATACTATGTTTAGCGAAGGAATGTAATTTAAATCATACAATTATTTTCTGTACAAACGTAACGGGTGTCCTAATACTTACGAATGGCAGTGTACATATGCTTGCATGTATACAGGGTGTTCAAATGACTTAATGTGGCACCTCGTTGAATTTGTCTCAATAAATGCTATAATATTAGGAATAAAAAAATATAGCGTTCCATAAAAAAAAAATTAACTTGACTTTGATGTCTCTCCCACTACTACACCTGCAGAGAAATCATTTAGACCACCTAATGTCCCCCCATATGCCGAACAACTTTTGTAAGAACATTTTGTTCACAATTTCAATCCCTCCTAAGAAATTCCACCGTTTCAAGTTAAACGGAATACCCTGTATACTGCATTTTAAAGTACCTGAATTTCTAATTAACAGATATATTGGAGCAATACGCTTAGATATATTTTTTGGGCCACGTAATAGCCTTGCAAATTAAGCAGATCGTTTATCGGGCACATGCAGTGGCGCGTATTTCTCTGTTTCTCCAGTTGTTTATCTGGAATTATATTCCTAACAGCACAGTTATTAAACGATGTAAATTATGATTCAGTCTGTATTTCTCGAAGGACCACTCTTACGTATAAGAGACTATGTGAATTATATTATTCTTCGCTTGGTGTTCCCTTTACTATTGACTATTCTGAACTATTCTAAGACACGTTTACGCGTGGTTTTTAAGGAATCGGCGATGGCACTGATTGGTTGACAGGGGAATGGAAGTGGAAAACGGGGTGACAAAAATGCGAATGTTCAATTGGAGGATGGAATTTGTGGAAAGGTAGCCGGAAGGATTCGGAGCGGGGGTGACGAGCGGCTTCGCACCCCTACGGGGAAAGGCCCAAGGTGACGTCAGCGCGATACCGTTGATCGGGTCACCGTGGCCGTCCGACTCTTGGGTTCCCTAAAGTTTATGACACGGTAATTGCTATTGAGAGACAGAAATTAATTTAGCTAATGCTGAGGTCACGTACCACCTATTCAGGTACGGGTAAAACCTTGCCCTTTCAAAAATAGTGTCTATAGGCGACCGTATCATAAACTAGTCTAACGAAGCCTTAACACGTATAAATTTTGAAGATCATGGAGGCCATGTAATTTACAATTTTGGTGAAAATGTTAACGCACTCTTGAATTGTAGTTCATATAAAGAAACATGTAAAAGAATAACCGAAGGAAATGGAAGAAAAATATTGAATTGCAACATTTGTTAAATATACAGGGTGTCCCAGTTTTTTCCTATCAAACTTCGTCAGTATCTTCTACGGGAATAAGTAAGAAAAAAATGTTATATAAACATAGGTCGTTTGAAGCTCCGTTAAAAAGTTACGAGAAAAATACGAAATACGAAGGGAATAGTAACGAACTAGCGGTTACTATGATACAAGACGGGAATGGCGCTGACAGAGGTTATGTTCAACACCGTCAACGACCTCAGATCGTAAACACACCTTGCATAAACAGACTATATGTATATGTAGGTGTATATATCGCCAATCTGTTCCTATTTTGTATCGCCATGGGTTACCGGTCCCTTGATGTTTCGTATTATTCTTATAACATTCTAATAAAGCTTCAAATTATATAACTAAACTATTGTCACATGCGTAACAGACGCCGCTTGGGTTGTTCGGCCGTACCGACGAGCCGAACAATAGACAGCTCCTTCTAAAAAGCGAGGTCTTAGCCGGCATGGGCAAATTACTTTATTACACCAAAAATTCAACGACTCTCACACCTGGATACCACATGCCCTAAGCAATAAAACAGACCTTCGACATCAGCAATTTTCAGACAAGCAATATAACAAATGTAAGAACAAATTCCTCACTTTCACACCACCAGCAGATACACCCCAAACACACCGAAGAAACCAATCACCACACACTTCCACCACTTACGACAATTTTCATACCACCAATCACAACAAACACGTAGTTTATAGAATAGCGAACACCACAATTTTCCTATCAGTAAGCCTAGACATTTCACGCTCTGTTCACGTTCATTCACAAATATATAGTTTTAACAGTATTAACTGCTGTACGTTAATCTTTCGAGCACTACCCGAGTCCCCTATCCCGAGTAGATTCCTTAAATGGTCTGACTCAAAAAGAGGGACAATTGTCGGTTTCGCAACAAACATATCGCAATTCGTAACACTATATTTATATATTTTTATCTTTTTTTTTGGTGCCCGTAGAACATATTGACAAAGTTTAGTCGGAAGAAACTGGGACACACTGTACGCATACATCTAATTAAAATTGTTTCGAGGTATATTTCAAATTTGTCGTGTACTCGCGTCGGTTTGATGTTATGTTTCAAACTTGGATCACGAGAGAAAAATCGGACTGTTTTCTAACGAGGTCTGAAGCGATCCCGGAATACCCTTTCTCCAACGTTATAATATAAACGACTTGATTATGCGTTCAGCGCTCGGACTGACTCAATACTTGGTTGTTTAACGTTCAGAATGATACTGATTCGAAATTCAGAGGAAGTCACGCATCTCAGCTACTGAGGGCGGAGTTTAATTTTGGAAGTGAAAAATGGGAGAAATAAGAACATTAAGTATTGGTCGTAGGGTGTGGTGGTGGGAAGTGGTGGTAGAAGGTGGTGGTAGAAGGATGAGGTGTCGGGGTTTTGGGGAATTCCGAAAAAAAGGAGATAGGACATGAGAGAAGGAAGACACTAGTTCAGTAATTGGAAAATCGGGACAATGGTTAATAAACTGAGTTCTGGTGGTGAAATTACCGAGGGTACGCGCTTAATAACGGCCCCGGCTAATCCTATGGGTCGCGGATTCTTCAGGCCCGTCTTACAATTTCCTTAAGCTATAAAAATAAAAGGAGAAAGGCTCGATGCGAAAATAAACAAAAAAAATGTTCGGTACGGAACAGATATTGAAATGTAAATGAATAAAATGACAAGCTAAACGATTAAACCAAGAATCGCAAATTTTGCAGAAATATAAATATATTAATAATTTTACTACCAAGTAAAAAAAATGTCGATATTGAAGTGTAAACGATTAAAATAAGAAATTCCAAAGAAAAATATATCAATAATTCTACGACAAAAGAAAAGTCAACAATAAGTAAAAAAGAAAAAGAAAATGTGGATAAAACGAAGCTCTGTCGCGAGTATAATTCACTTTCGTCACGTTTGCCCTAGAGTTTGTATCGTCAATACGGCTCGATACGCTGGAAAGCAACGAGTTAAAAAACGCCGGCGTATTTTCGTTGAAGCGTATTTCATTTTTATGGAAATTCGAAGCCACCGGTTTCGCGCCGTGTCTTACTTAAAAGTTCGCCGTCAAGTTCTTTCTTCTGCTAGCTAGCGCGGAATGCCTGGTGAATAATTGCG
>NW_017100634.1:94491-132354 GCF_001263275.1 Habropoda laboriosa
TGTTACGCTGCCGTTCGGTACAAGTTTTACGGGGGGTGCGCTCGTCTAACGGTCCGGTTAATCCTCCGCGTCGAGGCTCGGTCAGGGCCGTTTTATGATTTTTTGGGAACCGTTGTTCCGTACGGAACAAATGCTATACAAATTAAAATTTTTTAAAATATTTTTCTGTTGTCAGCTTTGTTGCAGTATGCGCGTTCAGAAACAGCAAACTGTGATATACGTTATTTCATAATTTTACAATTTTCGAAAATCTTTCGAATCATAATTAAATCATACTAGATTTTTTCCTTATCTATCACCTTCATTGACCATGAGTGATTATGGTCACTGAATTCGTCTGAATGTTATGGACTGTATTTATACGTATCAGAAAATATACAGCTTCGTTTAAAAAAATAAATGACAATCTCTTTCAAATTTTCATGTATGAAAAAGCAAATTAGAAAAATGTATTTGGAATTGTATTTTCTGACATCATTATTATTTTCGAAAATATTCCACTGTTTTATTTGATGTGCCTCATTCTACACATTAATATTAGTATAAGCCTTTAATTACACCGGATTAGTATAAACCTTTAAAAACAGACGATTAAGAATGAATAATTTCATTTAATTCCGATATGGCATGACGTATTTGATACCTAATTGAAGATATGGATGACATCGTATATTATAATGTAATTTAATCCAGCCAATTATACAAATGGAGGAGCAAAAATAAATACATTTAAATTATGTATTCTCGAATCCGTAATAAATCGGCGCATATCAAATTAAAAGTACGTGAATATTTAAATATACGCTTTAATAATATTATTCATCTAGGTCAAATTTTTGCGAAACTGCAAATTTCATTGCTAATCGTGATGCTTAAATTTCACGAACACGATAATTATCCTCCATTTCATTCGCTGATACACAACAACAGGAGTTTTACAGTTTCGAGGTTTTAATTGAATTTCAATTGTGAAAATACCGAACCTTTTTTCCCCCGTTGAGTTCAATTTATACAAAGTGTTTCTCGTTTCGAGTGAAGTTTTTATCCAATCTTGTTTGTATCTTGTTTGTGCAAAGTATAGGTTAGGTTTCAAAAAACGTTTCAACGTTATCGCTCTCTTTCGGATCTTTTTATCTTTGAAATCTTGTCTCGAGCTACAGTGATTTCCAGACGCAAAGTTAATATACAAAGTATGTAGCATAATGAGTATTACTGCGGAAGCTGACTAATTAAATGTTATAAAATGAGATCACAGTTAATGCAGTTTCACCCGTAGCAGAGCAATTCAAATGAAAGCTTAGAAAGATGTAAGGGAAAAGAACGTTCGATTGTGCCGCCTACGTGCACAAGGGGATAACCAGGAAACGAAAGAGGAAAAATAATCTGGGAGAACAATGACTGCCTGTACGTGGAACAAACGAGCAGCCGGCATGCAAACAGAAAAGTCGTCCGACAAATACAGTCAAGCGACCACTTAACCTCCTCCTCGTCGTCTGCTTCGCTTTTAGATTGTGGCGGGCCATTAAAATATCATTAACTATTAATAGAGTATACGTGATTCGAGCGAATTTAAGACTCGGTACATTTTAAATGATTTACGTTTGACATAAGTGGCCTTATTTGTCGATTGCGGCGATCGTTTTTAAACTTTCATGTTTATGCTAAGCATCATCACGAGTATTATTCAGTTAATAATTTTAAGTAGCTTATGTTAGCTTAATGAGAAAGTAGCTCTTATTATGTAATACTTCTTTTATCTGCGATATTGTCAGAAAGTACTCGGACTCGGAGTAGGGTCGGCGTGAAATTAACAGAACGTTTCTACGTTTTTACAATGGTGTGGTGTCGTATCGGTCCACGAATACGGGACTTGGATCACGACGAATGGGAATGTCTTATACCGAGAAACTAGCGAGAATCCGGAGTACAAGTTTTATTTGATTTATTGGTAAGGTACAAGTCTCGGCTTGTGATTCTACAACAGACTCGGCTGATCGTTTGGTGCTCGGAGGAAGACTGCTTGAAGAATTGGAGGAGTACAGAAAATGAGAGTTGGTGTAGGCGGAGTTAAAATTTGGGGGTGGAATATTGGAACGATAGAAATTTGGTGATTGGTCTTAGGATATTTGCAAGAGGATAGAGAAAGGGTAGAAGTGGGGATGGAAGGTCGAGGTGGCTAGAGTTTTGGAAAATCCCAGAAGGAGAGGAAATCGACCATCGGAGAAGGAAAAGACTGGGTTGCTAATTAGAGGATAGGTATAATGGGTGGTGAAAAATGTGTTACGCTGCCGTTCGGTACAATAATAACGGTCCCGTTAATCCTCTGCGTCGAGGCTCGGTCAGGGCCGTTTTATGATTTTTTGGGAACCGTCGTTCCGTACGGAACAAATGGTATATGTTACACAAGAATTATGTCGTGTACTCGCGTCGGTTTGCGTTGTGTCGCAGACTTAGATCACGAAAGAAAATATTCGGATACCTTTTAACGAGGCCTGAAGCGGTCGCGGAGTACTTTGTCTCGAACGTTACAGTATACATATGTATGTCGAAAAATGATTACCTCAAGAGATATTTTAACTTTATTTTGTAGAATTCCTTAGATCTTTTGTTTTCCATATTTTTGTGTTTATCAGCTGACAGCAACTCTCAAGACGAATACAGATATCGTGACAAAGTCAGGCAAGATCATGGGAAGATCGTGAAATTTCTATGTGAAACACTTCGTTGTGGTACATATTTTAGAAGTTATTCAGGGTGAACAAGTTATATGACTCAGTCTGTGTGTTACTTCACGCCTACTTAATTTTAAATTTCAAGTTAGTGTTGTATATCTTAAAGAAAATCGCATCAGATACTTCCGTTAGAATTTAGCACACTAAAATTTATTTGGAATTTTGTTAATCTCTTAATATATTTCGATTGTCATTTTCATAGTATGAATGAAAATTTTTGTTACACGTGGTTGTAGGATAAGCATCTAAATTGAGCGGCGTGAATAGCAGAAGTAGTTTATCATCTTACCAGAGGGAAATCAGTCGTCAATATTTCTGAGATTGTAAGCAGTTAATTGCAGGAGTCGAGCGTGTCTGGGAGCTTCAACGATATCTTCAGAAGTGCAGAACTGCGAGCATTACCTTTACCTATAATTACATCTGTTTCGGTACCTCTAAAACCACCCCGATTTGTAGACCAACAAATTAATTGGATTTAAATATAAACAGACACGCACTTTTCATGTTAATTGGTAATTACACTTTATTGTCATTAAAATCGTGAGAAGACAACGAATGTTTCATTGCTACCGATGCACGTTGGTTATGTCCACTTTAACTCGCGCTAATTAGTCGAGATTCACATCGCATACTCTGGTATTCGAGAACCCTTAAAGGTGTGATCGGTTGTCAAGAACTGTTCTCGGAACTATTGAATGCTTGTAATCAAACCTTCCGTATACAGGGTGGGGCAATAACCATGTCCACCTTGAATATCTCCGTTATTTTCACGGTATAGAGGGGGACATATTGTGATGTAGAGCTTCTTGATCCTAAATACTTAACCCAGCGTTTTCAAAACCCTACTTAATTCTTTTCTTTTATTAAAGTGTTTTGTTGAATATAATATTCTCGAGGAAAATCGAGACTAGTTCTATCACGTAACTTTGTAGAATCGCGTCAGGAGCACGGTCCCTTCGTGTCTACAGCGAAATACGTTAGAACAGTACCAAAGACTCGTCGTGACTAAATTGCCTCGGAAGTGTCCCCGTACGACGCAAGCAGATAACCCCGATACTCTGTACCATCTACCGTAGGATGGAACGAAGAAAGGACGTTGTACTGATAATATGATAAAAGAATAAAGGGTGTTCCTTTCCGGTTACAGACAATTGAGACCTGAATTGTGAAAAAATGATCGAAAAATTAAGCGACTTGAATGTTGAAAAAAATAAGTATAGTAAAGAAATTGCAACGTGCCGCTACAATATTGTGAAATTTATGCGAAGTAACATTTTATAGAATGCAAGGGAAAGGCTGGAACAGTTGAGACTGTTCAGTTGGTTGACATTGAAAATCTTTGTAATTTGCAAATAGTAAAAATAAGGTTTTGTGCGAATTATTCGAGTTGCCCTCCGTCCTCCTGAATCATAATTATATAATAATAGATCTTGTTCAAAATTATAAATATAAAAAAAGTAAGAGATAAAGATTCGTTTGGGTGCTTGGGTCATCCGAATGTAAATGAAACTTAACAACTATCTCCATAACTGTTGAACTGACAATGAGTGTAACACATCGCAGCATATTTTTATTTAAGAACACCTTTATCTTTGACTGTTACATTTTTGTTTATCCGTCAAACAGTGTTCCGTATAATTTTGAATTGCGAAAATGGTTTAGAACGTATAATAATTTTAGAACATAAAAATTGTTAAAATTCGTTTGATAGCATGCTTGAAATGAGATTTAAAATGCAAATTACATTCGATAGTTGCAAAATTTCGTTATTTTAACAATATTGCGAAGAGGAATTTTTCATTATTAAATGGACATTGTATATTTTCATTTTTACTACGAATAAACTTTTTAAAATTTTCATTTTATTGGGTACAGCCGTAGTCCATTGTTAGATAAAAGAAATAGATGCCGAAGTAGAAGACAGAAAATAAAATTGCGGAAATTATTCAATTTAAACGTATCGCTACTCTAGTTAATTTATAACAATTTTATGCAAAATGAGAGATGTTTAAGGCAGGTTTGCATTCAAACGAAATAACATGTGTAGTGTATTTTAGAAGAAAGGAGCATTAGTGCATCGAGGAGCAAACAATAACTTTCTTATTCTGAAAAAGATAATTCTCTGCAAACCAAATGTTCTAGATTGATATGATAAAGGTACTTTAACCACTTCATGCTCATGGCCGCGTCTCACACGTGCACAACTATTCGTCCAATAGGTGAAACTTTGTTTAATTATTTTATTTCATTTTTCACATTGCGTTATCTTTTCTATTATGGAAAAAACGTCAGTTACAGCATTATAAATAATGGAAAATTTATTTCTGTACGCCTAGGAAATAATTAAAAAAAAAAGCACAAAATTGATCATTTTTAGCACATCAAGTAGAGAAAAATGTGAGCATTAAGGGGTTAATGCTGTACGATGAAATGAATGAATTTTTTTGAAATAACCATTTTGAAGCATATAAACCTACCCTACAATCGAGGTTATTTTTCTATTCGTTGCGAGTGGTAATATGTAGAATATAAAATATGTATTGTGTCATTCCTGTTTAATGCGCATTTATGATAGAGCACCTAGAAGAAAAATAAAACAATTTCCTCTTATGCTAATGGTATAACGTACTAGCCCAGAGTCGATTAATCATTTTTCTCATTAAAATTTGAGTCGTTTCCACAGTGTCGTGAAATAACGATGCGAAAATGAAACCAGCGTGGATATTGCAATTTGCGGAATAAAAGCGTTTCGCTTGCTCAGAGCAAATGATGAAGATATTATATGTATTGCAGAAAGTTGGAGACAGATCGACCTTCTTGCGTCAGGAACAGAATCGCGGGGAGACAAAAAATTAATGTCTACGACGTAAAATGTGGAAAGGAGGTACCCTGGCTTCCACAGAATTCGTGGGACCGTTTATTTAGCAAATAAGGAAAAATGATTTAGTTTTAATACACTCGAATAAGAGACGGATCGAAGTACAAGTTCGAAATGCAAATTCAAGGTTGTCTATGATAAAGTCCATAAAAATTCACTCCCACCGTTCTTAATTTTTTCAGCTTCCCTTTTAAGTATATGTATATACAGGGTGTCCCGTAAAGAGTGTAACACCCGGAAATGGGGGGTTGCTGGGGTGATTCTGAACAACTTTTTCCTTTACCAAAATGTTGGTTGGAGCTTCGTTTTTGAATTATTAACGAAAAACACTGGCCAATCAGAGCGCGCGTAGAGGCCACGCCCAGGCACGGGAGCGCAGGGACTCATCCGCGCGCGATCGTGAACAAACAACTGGCACAGCGTGGGTATCGAGGGAAGCGTGCGGCAAATGTTACATCGCCTTAAATTAAGAATAATCTGGAATTATTCGTTATTCATGAATAACAAATAAACCAATAAGTCGTTTAACACGTTGAATGCCGGACCAATTCTACGTAACTTGTCCTAACGATGTACGTTACTCACTGTTGCGTCCCTCGCTCCGCAATTCTTCAGTGAATTTCGCAGGGTCGTAAATCCTGCTTACGCTCGTTCGCAACGGTCGCTCAAGACGCTGGTTACCGGGAAATTAATCATGATGACCGTACTGAAACTTGGAAGGTGACTCTCGATCGAGTCTGATGTGATGTGTTACGAGACTCTCGGGCGAGTCTTTGGAAAAACTGTGTCTGTCGCCGTGACGATGTATATCGTTCACTGGTCTAACAATGTTTCGTGTTTCGTTGGTGTGTAGGTGTATATATTGACGCTGTGCTGGTTCTGATTGGGTGTTGTGTTATAGAGGTGGAAAATGTGGCATGTTTTACTATTGGTCGACGAAAGATGTGATTTTTGGGGGACCGAATTTGTTGTAAACAAATAACGAATGTTTTATGGTCCCAAGTGTTCTGGGACCTATTGCCTGAGTGTCGCGCCGGTGTGTCCACGGGGGGTATATGGCGGTCTGCCTCGGTCTGGCGGCCAAATGTGACTAAATCGTTTATTGTCATAATCCGCCGAACCGAGGCTCCGTTGCACCCTAATGAGGTCGCAACACTCACTAATTAGTTGTTATTCGCGAATATAAATCATATTTATTCGCTATACGCGAGTAACAACTAATGTGAATTCGAAATAATCTTTGTCCAACACCGAAGAAAGAGGGAATTTGTGGAAAACGAAGAATTGGACATCAATAAATTCCAGAAAGGTTAAAGAAGGTTGGTCATGTTTTAAGGGTTGAATATAAAGATGAATATAAAGTTTTTCTCTAAAATAAACCGAAAATAATAATTGCTTCAAATAAAAAATAACGAATAAACGAGTAAGCAATTGAAATCACAGAACGAATGAACGAATGGCAAATCAAATTTTATTCGTTATTCATTATTCAAATAATAGATTAATTAATTATTCGAATATCAACTTTCAGGATTCATATCTCGGGAACGGCTTATGCAAACAATGTCTTTAAGTAGTACATTCTGAAAACGCTCAGACGTGATCTACAAGAAGGTGCAGTTAAAAATATACATTTGACCTCTGCAAGACCTTTCAATGTCATCACAAGGTCAAATAAATGACAGCGTAATCTGTCTCCCTTAATGTCCTACAACTTTCGTTGGAAACATTTTTGCAAATTTTTCATATCTTTCGAGATATTTGCCTGAGGGTATAACCCTTTAACCTACAACAACGTGTCAGACTCGTGACAGAGATTCTGGCCAAGATATGACGAAAATAGTTATATTAGTAAGAAAAATTCATTGTAATCCTAACTTTCGTTTGAATTTCTAAAATTAAGGATTCCTAAATCTAATTAATCTGTAACAGATTAGCTTTCGTTACCTGATAGAGTACTGTAACATTAAATGGCTGACGCTTATATGCATAGTCAGAAAAGAAATCATACGTTAAGGGGTTAAAACGGGACATCCTGTATGTTAACGTATAGAATTCCGTTCCATTCATAATTTGTCTTTCCACTTCTTCTTCGTTTACCTGTTATTTCTTACGTATTGAGGTACGTTGTCGCACTCCAAATTAATATTGTGCGACTGCTGGAAATTTCAAATAAAACGGCGCCGCAGTACTTCTCGTATTGAAGGAAAATTTATTTTTCTTGATTGCGATCTTGGTGAGAACGTCTTCTGAGGACAATTGTTTGCAAGTTTTATGCGAACTGACTCTCCCTCACTTGGAGAGTTTTACAGGGAACCTTTTTCGACAGCATTATCCACGGACTATGCCTCGTAAAAGTACTCGTTCTTTTTTTTATCAGTTGCTTTTCATGTTTTTCTTTGATTGGTCAAGAGTGCTCGAATAACTTCGCTATTGGTGAATGGCATTCTGTCCACGTGGAGTCGTGTCAGGGGTATTCAGAGAAGCAAGGTCCTCGGATAACGTTACTCGGTTCCATGCCGGATAATAAAACAATAAAATGAAATTGTGAACAAATAAGTCTGGAGTCCGTGTTAGTTCAGTTAACCATTTGCGCTCGATGACTTTCTTGCTGTAGTGAAGTAGTAAATCGGAGATTGCTAAATAAAATTGATGAAATTTTTTAAAACTATCGTAAAAATAAATTATACGTGTATTAAAGGCTATAGCTGTTTTATTTCGGTATTTAATGTATTTTTGTAGTATACAAGAGCTTGCGAGTGTTCATTAGAGGTCGTTTCTTTCGAACTGTTTCATTACTTAGACCTCTGCAATTTATGGAGGTCCGTAGACCTGCTGGAAAATATCAGTTTTAAAGGGGCCATAACTGAAGTATTGTTAAAAATGCCACAGGTGAAATAAGAATATGTAAAATCTCATTGAAAAATTTCTGATCGCTACATTTTTTCAGATATTTAGATGAAGTTTCCACGGTAGCTAGAAATTTTCTATTATTAAGTCCATGTCAAAGGATAATACGATAAATCGAATCGACTCGAATCGGTCCATGGAATAAAAAGCGTTAATGTCGATTCTCAGTCGCTTCTCGAGTGCAAAGGGTTAACATTTGCCGAATAATCGCTGAATTTCCGCACAAATAATGTGGTATCTAAAAGGGAAATTCTGGACAGAATAGATTACGTAGGTTGGGATGAATATAATAATCTGGTTGCCGATGCGTTGGCTAAAGTTAAACAAGGTCTTAGGATGATAAAATTACGGGTGTTCGCTTCTCTAAGCTAATTTAATTGCATCTAGGTTAGATGAAATTAGGAATGTCGTCTCTTAGGACAGCTGGGTAGGTGGGAGACATGATCTGTCCAATCATTTAATTTTCTATGTTGTTTGGGTATTCCTGGTCACGCTGGCCACGCTCTGCGAAGTCCATCTCTCGACGGTTAGGTAGATAGGGCAATAATGAGATGTGTCTAACGGTTCGTCTATGTAAAACTCATGTTGTTCGTATACACTCTCATTCATAAGTATTAGCACACTTTCTGAGGTGAAGCGTACTGAAATCTACTGAAATTTACTAAATTTTACTGAAATCTAGTTACTGAATGCCTCTTCGTCGTTACAACTTTGCTATAAAATTATTTGACATTCAAAAGTCATCACAAAATTATTATTCATTTTAGAATTTTTTTTAATATACGGTACTAACTGTGGCGGAGAAATGTAATTTAAATCATACTAGGGTTGTTCAATAAGTAAGGAGACAAAGAGTTTCTAAATCATAAGCTGGTATCGCTGTTATCAATTTAAAACAGCTGTTTGACAACAATTTCAGTATATAGCATATACAAACAAATTGAAAAAATTAGGAAAAATTGGGTTGAACGGTTCTACCACATTCGTCTTATAGTTCAGATTTTTGTTTGTTTAACTCTCCTTTTGTGCAATCAAGTTTGACAGTAACGAAGAAGTGAAAATAAATGTGCGAAATTGGCTCAGACTTAAAGTAAAGAATTCTTTGCTCTGGCATAAAAATGCTTGTAGTGTGATGGGATAAGTGTGAGGTGGGTGAGGAACGCCGTTGCACTGTTTTCACCTCAATTTATTAAGATCTAAATGCGATGGTCATACAAATACAATCGTTTTATTCGTTAATTGTCCCTGCGGCAGCGGTTCGGCGGGTAGGTCTCGATGGCTGGCAAAGGAAAAACTGACCGGAGGAGTAGGCGTACTGGGTTTTTACATTGTTAGGACAGGGAGACAGGAGTAGAGATAGAAACGGAAAATTTGTGGAAAGCGGGGCCGTTCGTCCTCGTGCGAACCTGGATGCCGCATGCGCGCTTCTTAGGCTACTCGAGGACGAAGGCAAGTCTTAACCCGGGGAGAGACGAAAGAACGGAAACTAAAATCTGAAGGAGTTGGAAAAGGAAAAGGGCTTGTTGGCAGTGACGTACCCGTCACAAATTTGTAGCGGGGAATTATGCTGAAAAATAGGCAAATTGTGAGATTCGTTAAATAGACCATATTAAAACAACAGCCGTTTGTCTCTTTACTTATTCAATGATTTCTACGCGAACATAACGGGTGTCCTAATATGTACTTATGAACTGTAGTGTACAGATTAATCCAAAGAAAATATTACGAGCAGGAGACAACGATCTTCTCAAAATGGCTTTTCAATCTTCTCAAAAATAGCAGATGCTCGTCCGTGTGTATCATAAACTTCACGTTATATAATGTGTCTTTGACGAGGTGAAAGAGTCTCGTTATACAAGTAGCATTTTTGAGAGAAGATACCGATGAAAAGGAGAGAACAAGCGGGAGTGTGAAATGGTGGGAGATGCCGAGGCTGGAGACAGAAACAGTACCGGGAATCCTGCCTAACTGAGAATCGATAGAAATTTCCACCGCGTGCGTCGTAAACCGTGATATCCATTTCTCTGAGCACACGGCCCAGTATCGTAATCTTTTTCAAGTGTTCGCCTCTTGCTCTCTCGTTATTTTTCGATATCCGAATGCCCCGGAAGTTTGACCCGAATCGAAGACAGACAGGTAAATAGAAATAGGTCCTTTTACGAAACTTTCGATGGCGTAAATTCTGATCTTGTTATATCTCACATGTTAAAAGTTTGTAATAGTATTCAAACTTAAAGTCCCTTAAAATTTATATTTCTTAGTTCACGTTTGTTTTTTTTTTAATTAATCACTATTATTCGGTAGATACGTATAAATAGATACAGCGACTCACAAGGGAACTTGGGTAATTCGAAAATTCAAATTTTTTTGAAACTTTGTAAGTTTGTAGGGGACCTTAAGAGAAGTATCGGGCAATTCTTTTTGGCTCTTTTTTGGTTCTTCGGGGTGAAAACAGCCTTTGAATGAAGATAAGTGTTACCTTATTTCCCTGTATATCTTTAAAGCTATAGTAGATATAAAAAAATGTTTATAATAAAAATTGAATGACTTTTTATGCCTTATAAGAACGCTTACAACTTTTCAACAAAGTAAATAACACGCAGTGTAAGTTTGGTTCCGACCTTTTTGGAGACCCTGTGTTCGGGTTGCGTAATGTTCGATGCTTAACACGTTAAGCGCCATGTCAGTCACCGGCGACTGACACTATGCCTTCCGTTCAGGCCGCGTCAGTTACCGGTGACTGACAGTATACTTTTCGTTAGTCGTCTTCTGTTTATAGTTCGCATGGCCCACTTGACGGCCAAGTGTGGCCTGAACGGAACGGTAAGCAAAACTGGCTGGGCGTTTAACGTGTTAATTGCCGAACCGGTACGCGAGTTTAATCACACCTTGATTTATTCAGTGTGAAATGCTAAGAACTAGTTTTATTTGCAACAGAGTGATACTTGAGGTGATGTCGCCACGAGACTATCAAAATACTAATTTTCGTAAGACCAACTGCTAAGACTTCCAAAAAAGGACGCGCTTCTGCCTCGTTTCCTTAGTTTTATCCGCTCGGCCAGTTGCTGATCGGTGGCCGATTTCTTCTGGGGGTTGTAGGTGCTGACTCCTCATTGGAGGAGGCTGTTTAGGTGGGACGTAGCTCTTTCCAAGGAAAGGGGATTGTTGCTTAACATTAGAAAACCCCCATTTTTGGGGTTTCTCCCAGGGGTTGCCGCGTGACTTTCCACCGCGCACATGACCTCTCCACGGGGGGTACGGTACGCGCGAGAGGACCGGTACCTCGGTCTGGCGGCCAAGTGTAATTGCACAAGTTTATGACGATAATTCGCCAGACCGAGGGTTCGTCGCGATTTCTTGCGAGGCAACAACCTGTATATTACTGATCAGACGAATATTATTAATAGAGTGAATAACGAAGAGTAGGTACTTGTAGGATTATAAACTAAACAATGATCAGTAAGTGTAGTTTAATGTTAATTAGCATGAATAAATCTTTCAATTCGATTGAACTGAATCATATGCACGTATATAGATTTATTGTTTACGTGAGGAATGAGCGAAATATTAAATACTATATATTCCATGGCAATATTAATTAAACCATACCATAATAGAGATATTTATTATATTATACTACAATATACAATGTATGAAGTTCTAAGTAAAGTTGTCCAGGTATATTTCTAGTTACGTTTTTAAATTATGCAAAACCCTTTTGGTAAGGTGTTTTTAAAATTGTAAATAAATCCTAGCTACTATCTGCCTTGAAATAAACGTCGATAAGTGATTAAAATTGATACAGTTAAAATTTAGATGAATGACATTTTAACCAGTAAAAAAATAAGCTTTTGTACTCTCGAATTACATGTAAAGAATTATAAATCGTTTTATAGCATTTTATATAGAGTAGGTTTTATACATATACATATTCTGCTTTTATTATTATTTTAAATTTAAAAAATTAAAGACAAAAGCAATTTTTTTGAAGATCAATATCATTGTAATACTTTTCAACACTTTCTCATTGCTTGTATTGCACTTTCCATTAAAATAGAATTTATTTATTGTATAGGTACTCTGTGCGACATGAATTTCATTTAACAGATTTATATTAAAACCACGTGTAATAAGCTGCACGAGAATGTTAAATTATACTTATGAAAATCATTCATTTATCTTACATTTTCAGTCTGTCACAGAAATATTCTAAACTATTTTGCTGTATATTTTAAATAAATCTGAGAATAATTTCAAAAATCCTTGACGTTATATTAGATTGTAATCTCTAGTTGATGTAAATATTAAATTTGTTTAGTTACTTTATGTAATTGTTTAAATATTGAGCTGCAAATAAGGGAACATACTACATTCTTTTATTCAAAAAATTGTTGTTTAATACATATTTTTTACATAAATTGATACAAAGAAGTAATATACATATAAGCAATATTATTAATATTTAGTTGAATAACCACGCTGTTTTATAACGTGCCTTTATATTGCGTACACTGTGATTAATTCGTTGCAATCCTAATACTTTGCTATTCACTACAAGTTCGCAAGACTATAATCTTGTTATACGCAAGCTGATACTACCAGAGGTTCAAATCTTATTTTGGTAATATGATTAATGAGAAAACAATGCAAATGCTCTCGTACAGTAAATTTCTCGTTCCAGGAACTGCTAAACGTCTTTCTGTATACTTCTTCCAGCGGTTAACTGTTTCCTAATTGACACAATTTAATTAATCAGCGAGAGCAAGAAAGATAACAGGTAAAGCTGAATCAGTGATCAGTGTGATGAATGAGCATTTCCGGTAGCTGCACCAGTCCGCAAGCGATTAATTTTGTAGATTAGTGGCCAGTATTGGAAACGAAGCATTACGCCTGGAAATCGGATTTAAGATGAATTGACTAGGTTTACGTTTGAATTGTGTGTTTTGATCAAAACGCTGTTACTAATTGCATGTTTTCCAAACGAAACGTGACATTCATTAAGAATACGAAATGATTCTGTAAGATAAAATTTGTTCCGTCCGATACGGAACACCGTAATTAAAGATTCTCGAAGGTTAGTTTATGACATGGACGTGACAGACAGTTTATTTTCGTGTTTATTTTTCGTTAATAGTTTCAGAGTCTTATTTTTCTATAACCGGCAATTCGTGCCTTCGTGATAGTAAAAGTATTTTTAATCATTTCGAGTTTTTACACAATAGCTTTAGAATTTCGTTTCGTTCGTCTTAATAACCGACCAGGTCATAAACTCGGTATTTCCGAAAGGTCGGCTAAAACATGTGTATAACGGTCCTAGTAGTTAAGAGTCGACCTGGAGGAATATTCCGCGACCCATCGAACCTTCGAGAAACCCCCCATACTTAGACAGTGCCCTCTCACCCCTGCTCTGAGAAGGGCTGGTTAAAGGGCGTTACTTAAATTTTAAGAAATGGCAAAAATGCGCTGATTGGAAAATCAAAGAGGACCAATCAGCGTACTCGATCCTTCTTCGAGGTGTCACGATCGGAGACGAGAGGATACTTCGGGAGATCGTTGCTTACCACTCAAGTATTCACTTCGTAGTTTAACACACAAGTATTCACATCGCAACATTATACACAACTGTACACTTGGTGCATACATACAAAAATACATTTCGTATCATTCGATATACAAAATACAGTCCACTTTATACACATTCGACTTGGACTTCAACGAGTGAAGTTCCTCCGCGTCGTTTAATCGTCGCTAATAAACTGCCGACGCTACGATGTACATACAAAATTTAACGACGTTTTTCGTTTCCTTGCAAATTACAGTTGCAAAAAAATGAAGTAAACTATTCAATTTGCTAAAGGAAAATATGGTAAACGCTTAGCGGCAGGTAAACAGGAATGATAACGTAAAATTGATAACGAAAATTCGTAATTTGCACCTTGCAGTAAGTAAGTGACTCTCGCTTTTTTAAATAACAAAAAAAGTAGAACTAGCTACGTATGTGAATTTTGTAACATTCTCCTTCATGTTGGAATTTGTTTCGAATGGTACCATACATTAAAGAAGTATTAATTATTTTGTGAATAACGTTTCGAAAATAATTTGTTTAATAAAATTATGAGAATATAAATTCTATGCTTCCGAGCAAGGAATAAGAGTTAGGTTCCGCTGTGATATCAACAATTAATTTAAAGTTTTCCTTGAATTTTGTTTTTATTACCAAATTACAAGAAAAAACATTTTTTTTAAGTATAAGGAATAGAAATAAATAGAAATTCATTTTCCACAATTTCACTAAAATATATGTCATCCTTCAAAAGTTATGTTGTTTAAAATGAAATATAGTAAATCCACAAATTGTGTCAGAAAATGCCTTTGGGCGGTGTCAGTCGGGCGAAACACTGGCCAATCGGAGCGCGCGTAGAGCCGCCTCCGCCCAGGAACGGACGAACAGAGATTCACCCGCGCGCTATCGTGAACAGGCGTACGCGTGAATTTCTGTCCGGTCGTCCCTGAGCGGGGGCTCTACGCGCGCTCCGATTGGCCAGTGGTTTTCGTTAATAATTCAAAAACGAAGCTTCAAACAACATTTTGGTGAAGGAAAAAGGAAACAAAGAGAATGAAAGAGACTGCGCAGGGACTTGATTGTTTCTGATCGTTGAATGTGAATGCCTTGGTAAAATCGTAGATTGTGACTGGTCGCGATCTGACCGTACTTTTGACTGCTGGTGTGAATCAAGTTTTATTCCATCGCGATTGGTTGATTAACCCTTTGCAATCGAGTGGCGACTGAGAAGCGACATTAAATAATTAACGAAGAAAGAGAGCAGATCTATTTCTTCACCATAGTGAAATAGAGAATGCATTGAATATTTCAATAAAATAGTATAGTTCATTTCTGTGTTAGTTTTTAAACCGAGTGCAAATGGTTAACAGCCAAGACCTGAATTCTAACCTGAACTCCTCATTCTTCACTTTTGCCTAGCCGTAGTGTACAATTAAGACTAACAATAAGTGTTGTTTGTTCCAGTGCTATTTCTCAATTATCCTTTCTAGATTACAAATTACCTCGGCAGTAGGCTAATTCCTAAACTGACTATACCTTGATTGGATATTGCTGAACGTCTTAATTTCTAATTAACCTGCCGATGCGCGTCACAGACACCTATTTATCGCACCCTTAGCCTGCGTTGAAATTGGCAGAAAGGCGGCAGTGTGAATTTTTCTCGAGGATTGGCCTTTTATACAAACGTCAGTTTTCTCTTTGAAAAAATTAAATGTTCGAAGGCTAGCCGTTAACTTCCCGGCAATTGAAAACTTCCTCGGGATCGGTTTTGAGGTGGGCGACCGTGTCATTGGAGAAAATGAAGCCCAACAACAAAGCATACTGATTACTGGCGTGGTTGAAAGACAATGCAATGTGATGGGAATGGATGGAACAATACTGGGCAGGCTGAGCAACTATCATAAGGCGAGTGCCTATCAACATGTGCTTCGATGAAGTGCGCATACTGCCAGGAGGAACGTACTCGCTACAGATAAATACGAGCCCCCGTTGTTGTGAATACCTTTCAGGAATGTGCCGATTCTTTTGTGCAATCGACAATAATCGCTCGATGAAATTTCATTCGCTCGCGATGGAAATTATTTGTGTATTTAACGTTTTCCAGCACTCCGTTAATAGTCTTTGCTAATATTCCAAACTGTTTACTATACGACACGTTTTAAAATATGAAATAGTACAAAAACTACGAGTATTTATGAATGGTGCGATATACAGAGTGGACAACGTAACTTGATCACCTTAATCACTTCGTTACAGACTGATTGCAATATGTGATTTGTAGGTCATTGTTTTTTAAAGTTATCAAGGACACCTTTGGTTTTTTAAATGGAACTATTTTTTAGCGGACAAAGAAACAAATACGGCAAGCACCGCAATGTCCTTTCTTTGTCGTTAGAACAGTCTTTTCACTGTTCCTGAGCATAATGCATAAGGACCCTCGTTACATTAAAAGTGAGTTTTGGAACAAGTTATCGAACAAAAGTACCTTTGTCCTATCTCGTTGAATTTGTTCCAATATCACCTACACTACCGCGTACAAAAAATTATACGGTACCATTTAAAAAAGTGACGATGACCTCGATTTTCTGATGATCGAGCACTGATTAATTTTTGCTCATAACACTATTTTCTCAGACTACCGAAAGTGTCTTAAGAATTGCGAACACCATGAAAATATGGTTTTCTCTAGATAAGTCGCTTTTTCCACAAATATATACAGAAAAATTAATACTTCACCAAGTATTATACATCTTTCGCTGGTACCTTCTAAATTTCTTAAATACTTATGTAGGAGGTCAATGACCGGAGCGGGCCGATCATACGGTCGAGCTTGTTTTTGTTAAAAACCCTGCGACACTATTAGGCGAAACGGGGGCAACGAACTCGGAAGGCCCCGGCTTGTCATTAAACAAGAGCGAGTGTGTTTGTGCAAATGCGAGGGATGCGAGTTGTCAAGAGAGTGCGTGAGAGCGAGCGCGGGTCGCGAAGACCTTATAAATAGGGAAAACAATAGCGAGGGTCGTTCATTTTTCCCTGCGAAGCGATAAAGCGATATTTTGCTAATTATATTATCAGTTAATAAGTGTTAGCTCTTACAGAGTTCTAGAGTTCCCTATTCTTCTTTATTGTTTGTTTGTGCCAAAGCACATCCCGGCGAGGGTCGCCACAATTGTTTCGTTGGAGATTTTAGGAATTCATATCTCTCGCCCTTAATGGCATAAGGACGTGTCGTAAACCAGACGTTCCCGAAGGGTACATTCGGTTGTAACGGCTCAATGACTAAAGAGCCAAACTGGCAAGAAATTTTACACCACTGCGAAATTTCTTCCACCTCGCGTTAGTTTATGGCCCGCTTCCCCTCCTTCCAAGCAAAGGCGCGCTAAGGACGCACTGGAAGGGTGTTGGCGGTATTCATTAGAGATGGGCTATTGGGTTGTTTTAGTATCGCCCAATCAACGTTTATCTATCTGCAGTCGGCACAAGGAGGTTCCAGGTCAAAATATTGGGTTGGTCCATAAGTTTAGGTGGTTTTTCCTGGTTTTTGTTCTCTTTTGTACCTTTCCCATTGTGTTTAAATGGCGGAGCGCTGTTTGACGAGAGCAGTGCATCTTCTCAGCTAATTCGCCAGTTTTGTTATTACAAAGCAGAGCTTCCAAGCGCTCCTCATCGAGTTAAAATGGTCGAACGTGATTTTTATGGCAAAATGGCCTACTTTTGGTGCTGTTCTGTTAGCAACATAACTTTTTCCGTAGACTGTACAAATGTTATGGGCAGCTTCAGCAACTTTAGAACCACGATTAAACTCATTAAGTAAAATATATCGGAGATGCTCATTTTTGTTTACGTGACACTCCGTAGTTTTCGAACAAGAAACTTTTTATTATTTGGACAGAACCAAAAAATTCACGACACCGTACAAGAAGAAAACGAAAGTTATCAAATTTTATTCAATACGAAATGAAAACCGCACGGGCCATCTTAATGGAACCGTCAGAAAACACGCTGCTCATTAAACCCTTCGACAGTTTATCCCGAGTGAGACTCGGGCAGTGCGTGAAATAACGAACAGTTTAACTCAAGAGAAACTTTTAGGAAGAAAGTTAGAAAGGGCCGAGATATTATTATCAGAACTGTGACGTGGGGTTATGCACACTGTGCTCTAAAAATAATCACACACGACGTAATTATTAAACAGATACGTGTAAAATATGAATTTTATTCATTCTAATTCGTAATTATATTAGACTGTCAAAGGGTTGTAATCTAGTCGTTCGTAGTGTAGACTAAGGATAAAGTTAAACAAGTTCCCAAATCGTTGGATGGTCCTTCGATAATTTCTTAATCGCCACACTACGTGCAAACACCACAAGACTCGAACGTTACTTTTAACAACCAGGAGCATTAACAGTAAGCGAATTTAATCTTGAGAGTTTGTTATTTTGTTTTTTATTAAAAAATTCTGTTTATCAAGTTTGTCGAAACGAATTGAAATTAATCGTAGTTTCACACCGTTAAGAATTTAACAGAACAGAAATTTTTTGAAATTTCTATTGTCTTCTTCATTCCACGATGTTCCATTAACAAGTTTAACTTAATTTCTTGTATTTCCAACAAAATGAAGCACCGGCTTATAGTGCTCTAATTAGAACAAGGTATCTAACGGAAAAAATAATTTGACATCTATAGCCCACGTTAAATCTTAACAAAACAAATAATTTGGCATTTATAGCCCATGTTCAATCTTTACAGAGGTTTTTGGGTATTCTGTTTCTCGTCACTCACTCTGTCTATGTAGTAGCAATGTGTATACATTATTATTTTTTTTTTATGAAACTGATTTTCTCTACATAAATCGTTTTTTCCCCACAGAAATACGTAGAGTAATGTGATAGAAAATTGAATGTTTTACCAAATATTATACATCGTTTGCTAGTATATAGCTTTGAAATTTCTTGTGATACTTTCCAGTAAGTTGTTGTTTTAAACATAAGATTCATTCTCTTCCTTTTGTTTCGGTAGATTAAACATAGAATTAGAATTATACTGCCCTCCTTAGGTTAATTGTTCTAACTAACATACTTGAACACCTGAGAAAAATGAAGTTTTATAATTGAAAACCATCTGTGAAAAAAAATTTGGACAAATGAATTAGACTGTTTCTAGAGCTCTAGAAAGCACGTAGAACATTCTAATTCTGCTTAAAAAGACGAAAAATTTGTGGACCTTCAGATATTCCGATATTCTCTGGAAAACTAAAAATTGATAGGTAGGATGTTTCAACTGGGGAGCAGTATGGTAGAAATAGCGAATTGGACACGAGGTCCCTTCGGGCTCGTCCACACTCTCTGGGGTAGTTACCAAAAGGATGACGAAGTGTCCGATCGGCTTTAATTATCAACACCAATTTGGCACGGCCGATGAATAGCGTTACCAACAGAATGGCATTATTCTTTAAATGTAAACGTCGCATGACTTAGCAATGTCATGAAAGGTGTGAAACATACTGTCGTACTGAGAGCCGATCTCTCGGTATTGTAAATCGAGAGTTTGTTTAAGCGTTGAGTGCGATACGGGACTGCGTGAAGGCACTTGGGACATAGACCAGACGGCGGGTCATAAAAATGGGAAAATACCCATCGCCGGCGAAAACTGTGCCTGCAGTCAGTCACAGCCGAAACATAGTACGATACACACCCTCTTCTTTAACCGTAGTTTTATATATCCTCGACCGCTCCGCCTTTTTGCTAAGCTTAAGATTCCTACACATACAGTGCACAAGTGTTTAAAATGTAATGGTGGAACGTTTTCACACTTAGGGTAAAGTTGCCTAATGTGAAACCCATTTTATAAAAAATTCATAATTCTCGACTAATAATAAGAACACTTTTATTAATTCTTTGCAATCGAGTGGCGACATTAAATAATCGTCACTTGGTAAATAATTAATCAAGACAGAGAGGAGATCTATAGATCTCCGTGAAGTTCACCATAGTGAAATAGAGAATACATGGAATATTTGAATAAAGTAGTACAGCTTATTGGTAGGTTAGTTTGAAAAAATTTCAAAGATCCGATTTGCAAGCTTTCTTACAGCAAAATGACCCCCGAGTGCAAAGGGTTAAAATTCGACGTACGTTTTCAAAGTAAGATATGTCTTTTTTTGTAACTTACTGGAAAGTACAGTGAAAAAAGTTCGGTTCCTTCATAATGAAATAAAAACGAAAATTATCCATATACACAAGCTTAAAATATGGGTTTCTAATATGAGATTGAGTTTGTTTGTTCCTAAAATTCATTTTTTCTGTCTGTTTTCACACATTGGGCATATAAAATCTACGTCTTCAGCATCGCAGTCTTTGCGGGCCCACCGGTAACACCTTATAAGCTAAAACAAAATCAGGTACCTGATACGAGACCCTTTTTGTAATAGGAACTTCCAAGGGTCCCATATTCGGAAACAATAACATGATAAATATTAAGCAGCTTCGAGGTTGAGTCTTCATTATTTAATACACAACTAGTAAGCCTTAAACTCCATTGCATGCACTATACAACAGTATTTATGAACATGATCATACACTTACTATTTTGGAGGAATTTGTAATTTAATCAAAGTGTTATATTTTGTCTCCGTGTTTAGAGTTACTTAATTCGAGATCATTTTTAACGTTGATTAACCCTACTGCGTTCTTCGTTTTGACTGTACACTTAAGACTTTTGGGTGAAAAAGGACCTAAGACCTCAGGTGTCATAATTTTTGTTTCCAACGCGACATATGAACCTAGACAATAAACGTTTAAAATAAGGTTAAAGACCGTAAACTTGATAACAGGAAAAATTACTAAAACTATAAAAAGGCGGTGGGTCAAGAAAGACCCGAAGACCGCTCTAGGGTTAAATCATCAAGCATGAAATTAGGCATTTTTATTTTCTTTCACTCTGCAGAGATGCAGATGAAAGAAATTAATATTGCCTCGTGGCGACAGTAATTTGTTAAACGAACGCAGTTTCATCCTACGTATTTACTGCCGAGCATTTTTATCACCGGTGTCACACCGTACGTAGTCGTATTATTGTCGTCCTATTTGGAAATTATCCAGGATGCGACTCTCGGCGGTTTAACCGGGTATGTGGAAACAACGCGAATATCAATATCTGCAACCGCATACTTTGTTACAGGACTTTGCATTTCGTTCATATTCCAGAGTGCCATTTTTTAAGTTTTTTACAGACCTTCTTGCAAAGAAACCGTAAGACTTTTTTGTACCGTGTTGTTACACACACATTTTTGTACCTTCTAAGAATATTCACCACCTTTTTTAAAGTGGAAGTAAGCAAAATTACACCAGAGTCCTTTTAACCATAGAGTGGTCTTCGGGTCTTTTTTGACCCACCGCATTTTTATATTTTTAGTAATTTTTGCTGTTATCAAGTTTACGTTCCTTAACGTTATTTTAAACGTTTATTGTCTAGGTTCATGTCGCGTTGGAAACAAAAATTGTTTCACACAAGGTCTCAGATCCTTTTTCACCCAAAAGTCTTAAGTGTACAGTCAAAACGAAGAACGGAGTAGGGTTAATAAAGTGTCCTATTGGCCGACACGATCACGGTCATTCTACTTATCTGAAACGAAAACACTAAAACGATTCGTAATTAGTATCAGAGTGCGCTATGTGAACCAGTATAAAAATATCGAAAAAATGATTAAGATAAGGAAAAAAATTTCTGATTCATTCTGGTTCAACAGCACGTCTACTGGAGGTGTACGCAAAACTCGGAGAACTTGAGATATCGTGTTAGCCATTGTAAGAGCTGTGCCCCGTCTCATTTAAACATCTACAGCTTCGTTAATGTTACAAATTCGAACAAATTCTCTTGCAGACATATTTTTGAAAATGACACTTTCAGAAAATACCAAAAAAAAAAAAATCGTTTTCGTTTTAAAGGTCTAAGCTAGAATACCCCTTTAAATAAAATACCCCTGCCCCCATAAGATACCCCTTTAAGACGTTCTAAGATGAACAAATAAATAATGATATTTCATTTAGTCTAATTTGAAAAACACGCATTTTCGGTCGTCCTGCGAGTTCGTGTCGAATTTTATATACTTCAGATCAATATTTTCAACAAAACTTTAAATTTAATAAGAGAGGAACGTAAGCGCTTTCTCGTTCCACAACTTTCTCCTATTTTTTGTTTTTTTTTTTTTGGTAAGACCATTATGGCGTCGCTATAAAATTTCCTTGGATTTTTATTAAAGTATTTTTTGCTTTCGGCACGAACTTATGGGATGACCTAATATTTACAAAATGATCAAACTGTTCTTTGTAACGCAATTTCGAATATCAGTTAAATTAAAAGTACAAAAGTATTTGTTAACGTTTCTTTACTGCACTTTGAAGCAGTCTGAAGTTTGAAGCGGATACTGTATAAAAGAATTTGAAGTATTATTACACTCCTGTATCGTTCTCGTAGCGTACGTTTACCAGAAGGGGATTTTTAAAAGTGAAATCGATTGAATTTCAAAGAAATTGAAATAAGCGAGCTACACTATAATTCGGCGAGAATGTTGTTCACATACTTGCAGTTTTAATTTCTTCTCGAGTTTCATTTGGAACTTGAACGTTAAAAAATTGGAACCCTTTCATTGTGCAGGAAACTTTGCTATGACTGGCACTCTTACGTTTTCGCTGGGTCAGTTCTTTTAACTCAAGCACACGAGGGTAACCGGGAACATTTTCTGGGTTTTACTGACCTAAATCAACGGAAAACGACTGAATTGCAGAGCTCGTAAAATAGTCGTACAGGGACATCTCCCCTTTGGTAATTTCCAATATCTATGATCTCGTCACCATTTACCCTTTTCTCTTCGTATGCTTTTTAATCCTGCAGGAGGATGAGCTCCATTTTAATAGAGACGGAATGGATTCGATTTTCCTTCGATACAATGTAAAAATTCTTGCTTTAATTAACTTGTTGCTTGATTTTTATCATTATTTGCGATATCATGTTACCACTCTTGGTGTTTTTTTGCATTTTATTTTCATTCACAGCTCTTTTCTACAGAAATGCAGATTTCACTTTTCGCAGTATGAAGAAGGTGGTGGTTGTGAAATTTTAGGGGGATAGTTAAAAACTGTTCAAAGCGTGTTAGAATTTTTTCGGGCTAATTCAGTTTATAATTCTTTTCCTGTTCAAATATTCACGATTATATTTAGTATTATATTCATGGACTATCACGCTGCTTTTGTGTATCACGAATAATCCTTTGAGGCTCGATGTTCTATTTCATTCGTTCAATTATGGGTAATTATTTATAGGAATGAAATTAGCGTCAGCAAAATTGAATAGCTTTGTAGCGACGCGCCTGTCCGAAATATGTTCGACAGTAGTACGATGGTTTGATTGAACGCTGTTTGTGATGTACGGGGGGTGGTGGAAGAATAGGGGATAGAAAGAGCCATGGTATTGTTTTTCTGTTTCGATGTATTCCCCTTTAACGTCGATATACTTCTCAGACCTCTGAATTAATTTATTCATTCCCTCATAAAAATATATTTCTTCTTTCACCTGAAAATGAGCCGCAATTATTGCAGACTTGACTTCATCGTCCCCAAACTTTCTCCCTTGGAGGTCTTTTTTCATATTTGAGAACAAATAGTAATCGGATGGGGTGCATATAGGGTGCGCCGTTTTTGTTCCAATCAAACTTCCTCAATATGTGTTATGGATGTAAGTAAGAAAAAAATGTTATACAAATGTTCATATGTAGGTTATAAAGCTTTATTGAAAAGTTATAACAATAATATAGTAAGTCTGCTTTAGTATCATTGAGATAATTCTGAATCAATCTTTTTTACATATTTATACTGGGTCGCGCTATAACTCTGTTCCTATTGAAGATAGAAAAAAATTGTATAGGAAAATTTTGCATTGTTTAACAAGCTCTACGATCGTGCAATATGATTTTTTACAGAAGTGCATTTGTGCAGTTGCAAAGTTTAAATTGCACTTGTTTTTAAATAGAACCCTATGAATTTGTTTCCTCTTTTTTTTTGCATGAATTGATTCCTCGTCCCATTCTGAATAAAAAAGTATTCAGGGAAAATCATGAAGAGCTCGATACTTTTCGAAATATTTAATTTTCTTTTAATATCTACAACAAATGCTCAATCGTTCCATTGTTTTGCAGTTTTCATTAGATCGTTCACTTGTTCAGCACTCACATTTAAGCAGTTCCTTTTAATTCGTTCTTCCATGTCATCCATTGAAAATTTCAATTTGAAACGAGAGGTTCTGAATACGCCGTATTCTTTAAAAAACTTCACAAAGAAAAGTCAAGGGGTTTATGTCATGTAAACGCGATGACCAAGGCGGCGGATTTTTTCAAATTTTTTTGTACACGTCGTCTAGTAAACTAATCCTTCTAACTTCTCAGAAAAACTCAAGTTGTTTGGCCCAATTTTAAAAAAGTTACTCTATCTTGAAGGGTGTCCACATATTTCTGTCCTTGATTGTAACTTGTGATGCGTCGTGATTGGTAGAATTGTGAGAGTGGGAGTTAAAAATTAAGAAGATAGGATTGGATGTTGCTGGAATTTGTGGAAGGAGAAAAATGCAAGTAGAAATTGTTTATAAACTGGAGGGAGGTTGGAAGAACCAGAAAAAAGGAGAAAGATGGTGAAGATGAGTCAGATGGGTGCGTGGCTGTTTATGTTGGTGAGATCTTTAATTTCGGTTAAGCTGGTCTATCGCTTTGTGGTACTCGATGGTTCAGCTTATCGGTGCGACCGAATATGTACTTGATTTTGTAATTACTAAGTCTGTCAATACAGTAAACTAGAAATAATGGGAAACTTTGAACTTAGCTCCGATCATGACCCACTAATAATTGGGTATGCCAGCAAACCAATTCTCCACAGTAACCCAATCTCGCTCTAAAACCGCTAATTGGGAATTATTTAAAATACTATTAGGGGACAGAATTAACTGTAATATTCCGCTCAAAACACCTCACCATGTTGAACAAGTGGTAAAATTATTAACAAACCTTATTCAATAAACAGTGTGGTCAGCCACGAATTTCAAACCAGTAACTAGACAATGCAAATCAATTCTACCTGAAATCCTAGATAAATTCAAAGAAAAACGAAATGCAAAAGCAAGTTTGCAAGAACGCGTAACACTAAGAAATAAAAAAATACTTAAGAAATTAATAAACGATGTCAAAAGTATTATAAGAAATTGTATCAACGAATAATTAAGTTTGGACCAGGTTTACGATACGGATGTGATTCCCTTGCTATTTTCCAGATTTAGGTTTTCAATACACGTTTTAATGTTTGTTTCGTTAATTTTCCTTTATCGCCAAGAGGATTCCAAATTTCTAGCAAAGGTGGAAAATTTGGAGTACCTTCCTGCATCTCAATAGCAATCAATGTTCCGTCGCGCAGGTACGGAACGCGTGGGGTCTTCGTTGACCGGGTTTATGGCACGCTCGCACGAGAAGGTTATTTTTGAGAACAAAGACGCTTCGTAGCTCCGCGAAAAAATAAGTAATTTCTTACAGGACAATGCCTTTAGAATTTCGACTTTTCCGTGTCCTCAATAACCGAAGACGTGTCATAAACCAGGTATTACTGACGGGTCAATCCACACGTGCGTATAACGGTACTCTCGGCCGAGGGTTGACCTGGCGGGAATTTCTGACGCGTCACCGAAGGACAGCGAGGATTCCACGTACCCGCAGGTAGGGCTCCACTCCTTCCAAGGAAAAGCGCGCTAAGGGCGCAATGGAAGGGTGGATGACACTCAAGGGGCACGTTGATTGGTAATTTGTGCGTACGTGAAAAACCAACCAGCGTACGTTCTTGCACTTGGTGGGGGAGTCACTGCGGACTCCAGAAAAATTCGGCGATCGAGCCACACATTCTCAAAGATTCTCTCGTGCGAACAACACACAGTCTCCAACCGTTCGAGGAGACACCCGTAGATTTCGAGTCGCGATCGAATACTCGAGTCTTGAAACAAGTCGTCAATCACATCGTGACGCAGATTTGCTAACGTATCGAGCAAACAAAATTTGAACTAGCTACCTAAAATTAATTTGGCGGGTAACAGTAGCGAACGCGAGCTTTTTGAACATTCGCGAAAGGAACGCGACGCGACAATAGTGACTGATTCTATCCTAACAATCCGTTCCAACGTCCTCTAAACATTCTGTCTAACACTGTCCTTGCACACGTCGAATAACGAGGTTCGCAACCATCATGTAATGTTTACTGATGCGGCACAAAGTATTACAATATATATTTCGCGTCTCTCTCTCCCGGTAAACTAATGTCCGGAGAGTTCCACTAAAGTCGAATGTGTTATATTGTTGTGTGCGCTTCGAAAGCTAAACGAGTTCCTTTTTTGGAGTGTCTATGTTCGCTCTTTTATTAACTAGGTGTGTTTCTAGTGTTCTAGATGTTACGTTTGTATTGAAAATGATAATAAATGCAATTGTACATGCAATAATTGCAAAAAACACATTTGTATAAAAGAATATTCATATGGATAATGCAAAAGAACTCATACATGCGCGTACACATCCAGGCAGGTTACCTAAGGTTTCATGGCTACTGTTAGGTTTTCTTTAGAAACGGTTTATGGCACGATCGAGAAAGGAAGGTTATTTTTGAGTTCAGGATTTTCGTTTACTGCGTGCATGTGCCTAATTACATCCTGGCGAGGGTCACTAGAATTGCACTGTCAGATTTTTAGTAATTTGCGTCTCTCACGCTCAATCATACTTTAATATACATATGTATACATAATATAATACATATGTATATGCTTGAATAATGTAATTACTATTAATTTGAGATTCGTATGTGCTCGTCTGTTCCTCTATTCTGCATTTTCTTTTGAAATAAATGTGACGTGAGAGCTGATTCCATAAATTATATATTTTACGCTGGAGTTCTGCAGAGCATTGAAAATTTTCCGCAATTTCTTCCAATACTGTTTTTTCTCCGTAACGATATTCTACATCTTTCGTCGATTGCCTATGTTTGGTCGTATGCGAATGCTAGCACTCCTTACTTTGGACATTGTATACGAATACTACCTGCCAATAACACTACTCACAGTGGCTTATGATCTACGCGAGTGTCTATACACTGGCTCACTACGTCTGTTAGTGTAGGCTTATGCTTATACATACATTCGTTGGTGATACTGCTTTTCTTATGAGCCATGTGTACATCAAATCACACACGTTGTTGACTCCCACACTGCTCTTGGTGCCGATTATTTCGTAAATAAGGAAAAATTACTTCTTAACTAACAATACTGTCAATTGGGTATGTGTAGAATAGAAATACAATCAATTGAGCAAATCCTATTTAAAGTACAAAAGTGCAAGAAAAAAATTTATCTGAATTAGTCGCCTGTGTTAAAGTCGAAAGTTTAAGTTCATGCCGGTAGCCGACTAGTAACACTAACAATGAGTGAGTATACTTAAAGTTCTGTTGTGTTTGGTTCTTGTTCTTAACTTAGGCTACCCATTTTTGTATAATAATTAATTTGTCCATAATAAGTTTCCTTATACAGGGTATTCGGTAATAGCTGGTAGAAAATTTAAAGGGTAATTCTAGAAGCTAAAATAAGATGAAAATTAAGAATAACAAAGTTGCGTTCGAGGCTTTGTTTTTCAGTTATTGATGTTTAAAAGTATCCCCATGATCGAGCAAACCTTCCTACATCAACGAATGTAACGCATGTCAAACACGTGTGGTACACTGATCCTCAAAACCAACTTCACATGGCCGGCAGCTTACCTCCTACATGTCGTAGAGAAGACAGTGACATTCGGCGCCGTAAGCGATCCTATATACCGACTTTTACGCCACTATCGTTTACTCCGTCAGAACACAGGTGCATGTCGGAATGTTCTTCAAACGTGTATTCCATTGTATACTGTAATATAGCAAACAACGTACACGATGTATGCAACACACAAAAATCACTAAGAAACGATTACTGTACACTGCAGTATTCAAAGCTAAAAAGGGACAAAGAAAACTAAAGAAGAATAAATAAAAACGGCACTAATATGTAATAAATCAAATTGAACTGATTGTACTGAATTAAAACTAATTAACTTGTGACAGTACTTTCTACGATCCACCATCAGAGGGACGGACTAACATACTTTCTCATTAGTTCACGCCATTAGTTCCGCGTCTAAGGCACGGGTTTCCTACTCTTCGTTCAAAATAAGAATAACCTCGTTTCGCGCATGGGACGTGCCTAAGGCAGGGCTAGAACGTCCAACCCCCCACTTAACTGCCTACGTTTTTCTCCGTCTTACCCTCTGCTACGCTCTCTGTCTATGCGCAGAACGGACGAAAATCGGTCCGAGAGCGAGGTTATTCTTATTTTGAACGAAGTGTAGGTAGCCTTATTAATGGGTCCACTAGGAGGTCCAGGACGAAACGCATCTTTCTTTCCTTTTTACTGTTCCGCCTGTCCTCCATCTAGTTATTTCTTCATCTACAACCAACCGTCGCAAACTTATTATTTTATAATTATAAGGCACTGCAAAACTAAAAGAGAGATTACAATAAGTGCTATGTTTGCTTACCGCATCGAGTAGCTTTTAAAGTGTCTCACTTTCGTTGTTAAGAACATTTCTAACGTTCGATAGTTTGGAGATATGATTTGTTCAATCATTCGATTTTCTATGTTTTCGGGTGTGTTTCTAGTCACACTGTTCACACCTCGCGAGTTTGTCTGTCTGTCAACAGTCAAGTTCGGCAGACAATGCGACAATGAGATGTGCCTGACGGTTTGTCCATGCACAGTACACGTTGTACACATGTGTGTCAGTCCCAAAACAAGATTCGTCGATTGCCATTGAGCAAGAGGCGATGGCTGTTGTACACATGTGTGTCAGTCCCAAAACAAGATTCGTCGATTGCCATTGAGCAAGAGGCGATGAGCACTTAACTGTCGGTCGAAGAAGCTGGGTCATTTGTGAGCCGTATTACTTGCGTGCGTAGAAGGTCCATGGGATATACAGGTTGGGGTCAAAACTTCGTCCACCTGTAATATTTCCGTTATTTATAATAATATGGAAAAATGTTGTATATAAAACTTGTATTATATGGAGGGGGACATAACGTGATCTAAATACTTTTTACGTGGATGGAGGCGTAGAGGAGATTTTAAGATCATATTTATTTTATTTGACTGAAAAATGTAATTTAACGTATTTAGATAAAAATCTGACAGAAATTTGATTGTCTGATATGTATAGACAAACAAATCTTACGACGAGCATGATAGGCACTGTATGCCATTCGACGAACCGTGTTTTAGTACACAAATGGATTTTCTCAAAAACTAAGCCTCGGATAAAAAAATTTTAGTCTACATTTTTTATGTATTTTTGTGTAAAATATCATCTTCTGCCTGCTTGTACAATATTTTCGGCTTAAGTAAATACAGTTTACAAAGTTCCCAATTTTTATATATTTCAATAGGTACACAAGACAAATTAAATTGAAAGAAACATTTTTACCAATTTGATTGTATTGCGTGCCCAGTATTTTAATTTTTACACTTTTCTATATGTCAGAAAGACGTTGTAGCCTACAGATATGCGTAAATTTCAATTTATCTGCTCAATCTGTGTAGCATCTGCTTAGTTTACATTAGGTATAGCATAACATGACATGTGGAGTCAAGGTTTATCTGTTATCGCGTGTAGTAGCTTAATTAACTGAGTTGATTAAATTGCTTTAACTCGTGCGTTTAAACGAGTCGTTTCCTATGTAATTACCTACCGTTCTTTTCTTCTTCATTTTACAAATTTTATTTTTTTCACTCTTATGTACTAGTTCTACAAGAATACAAACGAAAAATCTTATTACATGTGTACGTATTTTAGTTTATTGATCATTTTGAACTTGTTATATAGAGTGAATCACATAACTTGTCCACCCCAAACAACTTCTGAAGTATGTGTTCTACAAAAAGGTATTTTATATAGAAATTGCACGTTATCAAAAGCAATATATGATGCTGAAACGTTTTTTTTTTTAAAGAATCTGTTTCTTCACGAGATATCAAGGCGATCTAAAATGTTTCTCCTCGAATGTTTGGAATAATTAAAATAAAATGAATATCGTCAACTAAAAACTTCGAACGTCATAGCTAACTAGACATCATTTTGAATTTAAACAAATATGAATAATAAAGCATAGCATGATATTATGCTTAGAATAATGAAAATTTTCTTCTGGCCTTCTGAGAGCAACGTGCAAATCTGGCGTGGCAGTGAACAGTGTTAATAATGGTAACGATAAGAACGAACGGCTATTGTATCTTCTATAATTTTGACGAAACATTTCAAGCATGTGTCACAAGATCTCCCAGGAGTAAGAAGATTTTCTCTATTGGAGAACGCTCGAATTTGGGAAAAACAGGAAAATTTCATAGTCGAGGTTCGAGAGAATAATGAAAATTTGCAAAACATGTAAATCTGGTGTGGCAGTCAACGTGTTAAACAAATGGATACTTTCAAATCTATTTACATTCGTCGTTCAGAAGCACAGATTTTGACAATTCATACCATCCCTCTATTTCTAATGATTTTCGAGATATTGGACTAAATAGGTTTACTACCCGTGACTTTGTGGACCAATATGTGTGCCCGACTTCTATGATTGTGTTAGACCCACATTCATTCCGCTCGTCATCTTTCCAGCAACGCACGGTACCTACTTAGTAACCCATACGACACGCAAAAATACAGAGCTCCTACATTTATAAAGTAATTTCCAGGCTTTGACTTTTGGCTTGAATGGTCGATTGTAACACTAAATTTGAACAAAAATTCATTGCCTGACGTCCTTGTCATAAACCCGATCGGCTAAACAGTTGTCCTGGCGCTTGTTGTCTCTCGCTGATTCGATGGAGAGACTTGTGATGTTGAAAGGTGGCATATTAACAGCGTTTATAGCATACCACGTATGAATTTTATTACGAATGTAATACCTGTGTTAGGTGTTGTTTTGTACATGATTTAGATGTGTATATGTAGATGTTCAATATGTCGCAGAATGACTGACTTTGTACTGGCTTCTCTTTTAACACACCGATCTTGTTTGAACTATTACCTATATTACGTTGAATTGTGGAATACAGGTGACAAGGAAGTGGACGAATCCAAAGGTTCATACCGTTAGATAAAATCTCGCCACTCCTTAAACCTATCACTCTTCACTCACGCCCTTCCCTCCAGTTAGCTCCAATACCTTCCTCGATCGATGTCCAATAACTTCCTCGACTCGTAACGCGACGCGACATCTTTTTCTCATATTTTTCGAATCCGATACAACAAATTCCTTCTTGCACACTGCGCGACCCTTTTTGCCCGGAGCACGACTTTTTTCGACATTTTTCCCGCGCAACAATCGACGAGCGGAGCCAGTTGCTCCCTTACGGTTGTTCACCTCGGACATACCAGTCGCTTCTGTTCAATCATTCTCTTGTAACCTCTGGCACGCTATCACGGTCCTCTGGCAGATAAATATCCCGATGACACCTGCGAGATTCGCTTCATATTCCTCTTGCATTACGGCGTAACAGTACCCCTTAGTTAGTCTTCCATGGCCTATGAGCATACAGTTGATCTCGAGGTTTCCCATTTGGCAGGGTGGTTATATGGTGTGGCGGAGAAGTCGAACCCAAGGGGTGATTCGATTTAACGAGACTCAAGTAAACACTGTGCAGAGCTAGTAAGTTGGCAGTCCGAAAGGCACAGGGGCAATGGGAGTAAGTCATTTGCTCCACTTTTGATGTTCACTGTCACGCATTAGTAGATATGACCCTTTTGGTCGATAATAAAAATTAGTGTGGTCTGACTATGAGTGTGTCCGCTACAGCCAAGGAGACCCGCATTTCTTCCGTCTGCCAACTTACCAGACTGCTCAGGAGTTTGCTCACGGTGCGGTACAGGTGCAAGAGTGGTATTTCACTCGCACCGCCTAAATCGTCTGCCTATATGATCTGATTCGTCGATGTTATCGCGTTCGGCCAATAATGTAGGAACCGACGACGGAAAAATATTGAGGGACCCAACGGGAATCGAACCCGGGACCCTTCGGCTTAGCAAGCCGAGGCTTTGCGCGCTACGCCAACCACTCTGTCTCTATTCTCCCTTGTCGGTTTCCTATTTGGGTATGGAGGCCCCTATACTACAATAATGACAATACGTGTGCCCTATTTTTTTTTTGTGTGCCCTATCATTCCTTCCTCGAGACTTCTTTGCAGTTCTACACAGAACTTAAATGTGGCGTTGTGGCTTTACGACACGTCAGTCGCTATTGTCTGTTCACGCATGAACACCAGAAAAGCGCATGGACTGTAGAAACGCAGTATTTCTGTGTCCATAAAACACTTCCTGGGCATGGTCCTCTGGGTAAACGAAGATTTAATGTATAAGGGTCCTTAGACAAAGAGGCACTCAAAAATAGCGTAAATGAGCGTCCAGGTCATAAAGTCAAAACCTTAACACAGCCTTTAGAACGCTTTGTATTCAATTGCAATGGAACATGTTATTTGTATTGCGGACACAATGCAGTGTACCGTAATAACCCTCACGATTTGTCCACGGCAATTTATTTGCATAAATAATTACTCATTGAATTAGTACCGTAATTTACGTAACAATTGTATAACTAGCATTGATCGCATTAATTTACGACCGAATTATGCACTTTAACACAGAGAATGCATTTCCATGCTAACATCAAATTATTTGTTACTTTCAGCAGTGCAAAAATTTTTCAAATTTGAAGAGCACATCTCTTTATTTCTTTGTTGGTAACTGTGTTATGAGTTAACAGTTGTTTTTACTAATGTACATTAATAATATACGTATTTCACTTTTTAATTATTACACTGATTAACATTTTAATTATTAAACTGATTAACTGATTTTCCCTAATACAGATGTGAAAATAATGATTATTATTAAATTTTATAGGCAATAAATATATTTATTTAATGTATTAACTGTTACTGTTCAACCAAATGTTGATATTTATTTTTACGTTTTTAGTTTTGGGAAATTGTATAATTCTATTTTAAACCTAGTGTTATAAATGGATATTTTCATCGATGATAGTCATTAAATTCTACATTAAAAATGTAAACTAAAGATTGATGTGAATTATGGAAATAAATTAGCGATTTGTCGGATGTATTGATCGAATAATTTGCGATTTGTCATGTCAACTATTTTATGACTAATATGTGATTCGTTGTTTGGGCTCAATTTTAATTTTAACATTAAGCAGAGTCTAACAAAGTACACATTCGTTAATTGTTGCTAAACATTCTAATTATCAGCAGCTTAATAAATCTTTTTATTGTGCTTTAACGCGTCTGAGGTGTAATAACAAAGCTTTGGACAAAGATACAGTCTAAAGTATCGAAGATATTTGTTAAGTGACTTTGTCTGATTTAAGGGAGTATTCTTCTTTTAAAGGGATGATTTTTAGGAGAGAAATTTATCGAATTGTTATCGTCCAAGAAACTTATTGTTTCGTACACAGATTGGGGTATTATTTCAAAAAGATACCTTTATTTTATATCTTTAATTTTATTCACGTTATTACATGTTTCCCGTAATGTATCATTTTGGATGGCTCACATCATTTGTACTCATCTGAAATGATAGTATCAGAGATAACCTTAATCTGCATGAATGTGGCTATAGCCCATACCAAAATGAAACATATAAAACGTGTCTTGTCAAAATGGCAGCTATTTGAAGTCAAAAAACTATTTTTTCAATAAAAATTTTTACTTCTTCAAGCCACAGAGCAAAAACTACTGTAAATATTGACATTATTTTGGTGCGGGCGATAAAGGTTCTCCTACTTTATATACACGCCAAATTTGAAAGAGATCGGATAATCCAATTTTGAGAAATCACGTAAGCCAATTCGTAAAACACTGTTTCGAGAAAAACGCGTTTGAAGTCTAGCGCTCAATTTCAATACACGGTTATTCCTTCCATCGTATTCTTGAAATCGCAGTTATTTTGCCGAATTGAACTATAAGATTTTGAGAATATATTCTTGAGATTCTAAACTTTAAGAAAATGTAATAAAAAAAATCGATATTTTGACCTCTCTAATGAGGAATACCCCCTTAAGTGACTACTTTTGAGTGACACTTTTTCCAAATACCTTTGTTTACTCATTCTCCTTTTAACCTAATGTCTAGACCCAGAAAGTATTTTGTGGTCGAAAAAACTCTGCTTTTCTACGTAACATTAAAATTTATATTGGTGTTCTATTACGAGAATTATTAAAGTGATATTTTAATGTTCCTTGGATGTGTAAATGTCGGGTTGACGTTATAGTAATATCTTACGAATATGTGCCAACTAGAGGTATGCGAGAACCCGAAAATGCCGATTTCCACTGGAAAACCTCGATAATAATTATGGCCCGGGCCGTGAAAGCCTTAAATCTTGGATTAGTCCCGAAACGTGATTCGAAATTCTGGAGAATCCCGACATTCTCGAGTCGCGAGATACTTTCAGGAACCCCATTCGACCCGGCCCGTTCCAAGTATCGGGTTCCCGACATTTATAAGCATTGAAGTCGAACACTGCAGCTTTGTCGCATTGGTGTTGAATGTTTGTTTCTCTCAGAATTTCTTTTTCTCTTTTAACGGACTTTATCGTTGATTCTTATAATAAACATGGTTGGATAGGCAGTGACTGGAAGAGCAAAGCAGCAGTATGATTAGAACACTCCATAGCCTTGGGCCATCCTTCTACAGACTTAGAGAATCCTGCACAACTTGGTATCTACATATCTCACGTTTATTGCGTTTCGATGGTGAACTTTCAATCGCGACTGTTAGCTGCCAAACTAATTTTCGGTAACTGAATTTAATCCTTATGCCAATAACCACAATTGTCGTCTACTTTATCGTCCAATTTTAGCAGTCTTCTGATAACAAAATTCTAAGCTTGAAGCAAACACGGGTAGGAAATATGCTAAATAACAACGATCTGGCCGTTTACCTGGAAGATCAGATATTTTAAGTGAGAATTATGCAAAAGGGTACCCGGTTATTGACATAAGGGTTAAAATGGTAGAGCAAGTGATTTCAAATGCTAATACGGTTGTCCCGAATGTCGAACGGTTGACTATTGCGTATGATATCTCCTCGACTGATCGATGATTGCAATAAGTACAATGAACGCTTTACGGAAGATTGACTTGGACTGTTTTACTCGAATGAACGCTATCGAACGACTGACTCTTCTGCAATCTGTTCGGTCGCTGCTGAAATTAGTAACACGCTGGTTGGTTGCAATGAAAAATTCTAATTGCCAATCAGCGTGTCTGGAAAATATAGCAAGCACCCTTCTAGTGCACCCTTGGCACGCTTTTTTCTGAAAAGAGTGTGGCGATACTTGATCGGTCACTTAATGCGCCGAAAATTTGGCAACGGTCAGAAATTTCCGCCAGGTTCGAATCCAATGGTTCTCTGCACCGTTGTTGTGTTGATCTTTAAGAAACGCTCGTTTCATAACACATCTTCGGCTGTTAAAAGCAGAAAAAAACTAACTATACGACTGTTTGTGAAAGACTATTTTCTCTCGGCGAGAGATACACGAAAATATTGAACAATGAGCCAATACCGTCAACTCAAAGATAGCCTGTCTTCGTGAGCGTGTCGTAAATCGTGCCAAATAATTGGGACGCCGGTTAAGCGGGACCGCCGTTTATTTGGGACAGATGCTGAAGAACGGAATATGTGTTTATTTACTTATTTTTCATTACTTGTTAATGTTATTTTATTACTTATTGTTAGCTTTGCATGCTTAAACACACATGTGTATTCAAGACCGAATATTACATACGTTTCTCAATAAATCGTTTTTGGCTTCATTTTTTACGTTGTTCAGATTTTGCAAGACCAAATATTACATACGTTTCTCAATAAATCGTTTTTGGCTTCATTTTTTACGTTGTTCAGATTTTGCCTGTTGAAATTCGCCTTTTTTTGGACAAATTAGTCCGGTCCCAGTGTGTCCCAATTAACCGGAACCCACTGTATTTTAAACACCTATTTATGGGTAAACCTATTGCTGAAACACTCGCAATTGTCGCTTACAATCATTGCGCACATCGCCCTAAGCTACGTCCGTTTCCTCACTATTTCAAATATCTGTGCCGTCGTCAGAGAAAATACGAAGAGAGAGGTACTGCCACGAGGAAAAAGACAAAGATCACGCTGCAATGATAGATGTGCTCGACGGTTCAGAAGTGGCTATATACACGTATAAACGTATTGCATCGGTCTGTCACACTACTACATTCGCGAGCCTCGTTTGGTAAGGCTTGTAAACGCTTAAAAGCATCGCGCCGGCGGAGAAGTGGCTTTGACCGGCCAATACATTTCGCCTCTAGAATAATTGCAGACCATGTATCTACATATGTAGGGCGCGTTCGTTGTGATTTGAGCTTTTGACACGTTTTTACCTAACGATAGCGCAGGTTTCATTGGTTGATTCGTTGATCCCAATTCGTACGAAGTCTTTCATTTTCTTGTTCGTTGTGATTTGAGCTTTTGACACGATAGCGCAGGTTTCATTGGTTGATTCGTTGATCCCAATTCGTACGAAGTCTTTCATTTTCTTTGGAGATATTTCTTTGTCATCAAGAACAGGGCACTACAAGAAAAATTATTGTTTGATACACCTAACTACGGTGAATATAGATTTAAAATATAAATCTATATGCGTATCAAGATTTTCAACGACTTTCAACGACTTCAACTAGTAATTAACTCTCTCACCCATCTTCTATACACTCTTCCTTTCTCTATCTCACCACCTCTTTCGCTCAATTCAGACAAACCACGTAGACATTCTCAGGACACATTCAGTCAGGTCCACTTTAAACCTTGGGTGACCGTGCACTCTTCTTTCACACCCTGTCCAAACATTCTTCTCTGGCGCCTCCGACACTCAAAACTCAGTCACACTCTATAAACATTCACACGCAACTCCCGTTCCTACACGTACTGTTCGGCGTGATTACCGAAGTTACATTGCTTGGATTTGGGGTAGCATCGAGTAATGTGGCGACGGGGGTGTTGGCATATGTAGGTCACGTGGACTCCTAAGTTTTAAGGAGGCACTACACGATAAGTCTTGTCTCGAGACGAGGTTTCATGCGAGGCGAGCTGGGTCTCATGAGATCTGTTTATAACGAGTAGCATGGACAGCTTCCAAACAATGAAATATCATTTCTATGCGAAAAAAAGTTGCAATTGTTAGGTGTAGCAGTAGATATATGCATTGAAGTGGAGAAAATACCTTGTAAAAAAAAAAACTGTCTCAAAGAATTGGCTGATTGCCAGAAATACAGATCCATTTAGGGTTTGGTCTTTATGTCCCACAAACGTAGCAAATGTCTATACAATGTAATCAAATCTTCCGGAAAAGCACAATTTCCTTAGGAACTCATTTCAATTTGTACACATTTTTATGGCAATACGGAGCTCTCATGAGACCCAGAGTAGGTTGTGGTTGTATAACACTTGTTAACAAGTTAAATAGGAATATATTTTATAACAACAGTAACTATATACACACGTAAAAGAAATAATGATAATTTGATTGTCCCTCTCTAAATATATCTCGCAATAAATTCTCACGTACTCTCAGATATCAATAGCAACGCGCTTCACCT
>NW_017100634.1:132484-143028 GCF_001263275.1 Habropoda laboriosa
CTTCTTTAGAATTTTGACCTGTGCAGTTAAAACCACAAGTTCGGCATTGATATTGTCGCAGCCTTGAATACTGTACACGTTCTTGTCCACAGGAGCGCTTACTTAACCAGTGGACAAATCAATGACAAAGGCTCACCGTGGAAAGGAGCCAAAGTGTTTCTTGTTAGCCTGATTTACTCTGGCTAACTCTGAAATTACTCTGGCTCCTCCGGTATTGGTAGTTGCGTTTCTATTTCGTAATCTCACTGATGTTTCTTCTTGTTGCTTAACTTGTACAAATCTCTAAAGGTGACGTGTTCAGTATATCAGCACATACTTTGTACTTGGACAGTCCTCTGTTGTCCGCGAGCGTACCGCGCACGTTGAAAGTTCCGAGTTCGTAGTGTAGCAGTATGGCGCCTTGAAGAGGAAGTTAGGTCGAATGGCGAGTGATCTCAACATGGCCTAATTACCAATGCGTCACGTCGTTGCATTACGACACGTGGATTTACGTCAATTGCTATCGCGAAGGAAGAAGCGAGGCACTAATTGTAGGATCTCTGCGTAGTAAAGCAATTTCTAAGCCCTGGTTTCTACCTTGTGCTGGAGAATGAAGGATAAAAATGTTAACTAGGAATGCCTCAACAATAGGATGCCTTGATAGCCTATCACGTCGTGTCTGTTTCTGAAATCTTTAACCGCGGCACGAAACTTTATGCTGAGTAATTTTTGCATTTATACTCGTCTACAATTTTGCCCAAATTCCGTTTACATGTTACTCTTCGTGAAGAAGCAGACAGAATTCGTATTTAATTTTCTCTATGTCAATTCGTTTTCGAGTTGTTTTATAATTGTTGCATAATGTCGTTTACGGGACAGAAGGTTGAAATTAAGTATAACTTGTTTTAAAATGAACATTTTTAACCAAAGTATGAACCATCTGAATCGAGAAATTTTTCAGATCGTAATGTAAGTCTGTTGATTTTAGTTTCCTAGAAACTTGATGTTTTGGAAGCGATAAGTTCTTTGAAAGCGTGTTTAGTAGTACGTATTCTCCTTTTGAAAGAATTCAGAGTGTCTTTTTAAACTGAACACAATGGAATATCTCAAAATAAACTGAAGCTATCGGAAAAAGTTTTTACAAAAATTGTTTGATATGATGGGGGACATAATATAAATAATTTTTTCGCCAGTGGGGCGAAAATTTTCAAGGGTCAGGTGTATTTTTTTAAACAGATAGCTATATTTTTCTTTGTTTTCGGCGAGTCAGGCCAACACATGTCATACGTCTTCGGTCAGTGGAATCTTACTGGACTATGTTGCTAATATAAATCCTCTACGATTTTATAACTTTCCATAGAACGAAATGACTCAACGTGGCACTTTGTCGAATTCGTTTGGACCAACGCTATAATATTAAGAATAGAAAAATATGGTATCCCATTTAAAGAGATAGAGACGAGTTTGAAATCTTCTCTACGTCTCCAACCTCGTAAAAAGTATTTACATCATATTGTGTTCTCCCTTCGTGTTACTCTTAATATCTATCTTATTTCAGTCACGTTGGTTATAATATAATTGTAATTTGTTGTACAATACATAAATGAAACAAGTAGACTCATATAACCGCTGAACCACTCAGTTGTCGCAAGTTTACAATTTTTCCACGTGCATAGTCCTTGACGCAGTTGTAGGAGTTTCCGAGTCTTGGGAAATTTGGGTTTCTGCGGGTGACGAGATAACGCAGTACGAGGGGCCTTTGATATGTTTCAAATTTTGGTCGGTTGTGAGAGATTAAGTTGAGGTTCAATTAGGAATTTGTTCTGCAAAAATAGCGAAGCTTGACATTTGTTTTGCAAACCGAATCGCCTTAAAAACATATGCCCTTTATTAATTTTTCACTGAAATTAAGGAAAGGACAAAAATTGACGAGGTGGAAATGAGTAAATGACCGCACGATTAAACTTACTTTATTCGTAGCAATAAATATGTGGAAGAACAACAAGTTGTGATATTTTGGTGTGCGCACGGATGGGATTTCTATGACAGCTGCTGGCTCCGGACTGTTTTCTATAGGAGATGGCCAATTTGCACATGTGACTACGGGTGGTTCCGTGATTGAGGTTACGGAAGTGTATTTCAATATCTAATAAACGTTTGTCAACAATGAAGGATAATGAAAATGCGTGATATAGGGCTCAGCAATGTACCCACACGGTAGTCCGGTGAAGTCTTTATCGATACAACTCTTTGCTCTGGATGTTCGCGCTTGACTGACCTTCTGTCGTCTCGCTTTTTTCCAACTAACTTTTGTCGCCTTGTTAGCTTTCCTGATTGGCTAACCCGTCGCATCGATGTTAGCCAATCAGGTAATTTCCTTACAAGTCGCTGCGCGTCCCTTGCGCCCTTGGCGCGCTTTTTCCGGGACCGCGGTGCGACTTGGCGGGAGGGTGTATTCCACATTGGGGATTTGGCAGCACAGCGGAATTTCCTCCAGGTCAGGTACTCGTAACGTGTCCAGTCGTGGCCTCTGGGCCTCGTACGGCGGACCTTTCGGAAACCCTTGGTTTATGACGCGGCAATTTACTATTGAGGCCGTCGAAGAAAGTTTCTACGCGGACATGCATTGTCGGATTTCTAGAAATTAAATAAACCAAAACGGTTTCCTCAAAAATAGCTTTTCAAGCGCGCACGTCATAAACCGTGCTGGTCGTCTGCACGCCAAATGCTATTTCCCCAGGTATTGTAGCTGGTCGCTAATATACTTAAAGCTAGATAACTATAACTACGAAACAGTGACTGCTATCACTATTTGTTCGAAATCCATGCCATTCTACTATCTCATTCTTCGCTATTCTACTCAAGCCTCACGTCACATCACTTTTCATCCCGCACTGCCGTTTTCGCAACACGCTTTCCTCGTTTTCTCTTACTACGCATAGCTACACGCCACCCTCGGGTTTCCCCCATAACGGTCACCGCGGAACAGGGCCTGGTTTGCGTCCGTCGATTCTCGCTCTCTCTTTTATTACTCTCGTCGTTCATTTCCTAAAACTACGAACGAAGGCGGGACGCTTACAATTCTGATGTATAAAGAGAGTAGAATAGATAAGGATAGACAGTGAAACTTGCAGAAAGAGAGAGGTAGTTGTAAAAGCTCTTATCGAAAAGTGTGGAAAAAATTAGAGGAGGCCAAGAAAGCAGTGAAAATTACATATTCAGTGTCGCATGTGGGTGTCTGCCAGGTGTGGGCAAAATCTTGGTACTCTTGAAGGGAAGGCTAGATGGAGAAATTGGAAAATAACTTAAAGTGAATGTGAAGAGTTGTACAGAAAAATGCGGGAAAAATTAACATACATTCTGTCAAGATGTATTCGGGAAAAAAGTGGTGGCAGTCTCGTGCCGCCACAGTGGCACAAATAATTATGAATAACTATTGTAACACTTTCAAGTTTTAGAAATGTTTCTACCGAATTAACGGTATAGGTGGAAGTATTCTGACTGATTTTTAAGTCTTGAGAAAACGTGATTAATAGAGGGGTGTAAAATAATGCACAACAATGTGGTTAAAGACTAACTCCTGTTTTAATATGGGCTTTGCTAAAAGTGGCCAACCGTTCTTTTTTGTTAGATGCCAAATTGATTTATGAATCAATTCAAATTCAATAAGAAATCGTAGCAGGGCAGTTTGTACAATGTTCTGTACATTTATAATAATACATTGAATCCGTACAAAAATTACTCGAGCAAAAAAGATATGTGACTATAAAAATTAAATTGGTTTTATTATAATAGCGCTGCGTTACAAGGAGTAACGAAAGTAATTGAGGTGGTCACGTTAGGTAGTTCACCTTTACATACACTAACGTTCGCAAGCCTTGGGACACTTATTGAATGTGAACTAAATTTAAACAGTCGTTCCAAAATTATTAAGATCCAAAAAGAGATTATGTAGTTTAGAATCTCGTAGTACTACCACTAAATAATTCATACTCCCCATTCGTAACTCCGTTGATAAATTCTAAAAAGAGGCAATAACTAAATTTTCCCTTTTCTCATTTTACTTTTTTCTGTATTTTCGTAAATTGACATTTTTCTGATAAGTGTATCGCAAGTCGTACTTTTCTTGCACCGGTGGTATGCTAAAAGCGAGCAACTGCAGCAGATAAGTTCAAAATCAATTCCATGTTCAGTGCTAAAACTCGGTCATTTTCGAAAAACGAAACGTGATATTTTCTGTAGCAAGGAGGACGAACGTGCTGTTTTTCGTAAGACAAATGAAACGTGCTGCTCTCGTGATGCACGTCGTTGAAATAGATTCACTAGCAATATGCTGATAATATACGGGAGAGTTTAGGAGTAGGTAACGCAAGCTCGTAGATCTCCGCGAAATAGGATATACTGTTCGTTAAAATGAAGGTTGGCTGAAACTAAATCCACCTATACTCAAAACTACACTTAACTTACGGGAACACAGATGGAAGTGTCATGTTCACTTGTAAGTTAAATAAAATTCAACATTTAGGAGTAAATTTCCCGGCTTACACTACCGGCCAAAAGTTTGGAATCACTGAGCATTGCAATTTACACAAAAATTTCCGGAAAAGAGTCAACGACTTTGAGAATTTTTTGTCGTTCGAATCAATTGACATGAGATTAATTGATAAATGTAGAATTGGGATAAACTTCAAATCTATAAAAAGTTGGCAGCAGATTTAATATCGTTGAAAAGTGGGAGGTGATTCCAAACTTTTGGCCGGTAGTGTATATTTCTGAAAGAATTCAGTATTTACTAAAGCCATATTTCTGCATATTTAACCCTTATGTCAATAACCGGGTACCCTTTTGCATAATTCTCACTTAAAATATTTGATCTTCCAGGTAAAAGATTGAAATATCCGGCCAGATCGTTGTTATTTCGCACATTTCCTATCCGTGTTTGCCTCAAGTTTAGAATTTTCTTATCAGAAACTCGCCAGACACGAACTCTCTTCTGCTTTGCAGCGTGCTCACGTGTGATCCGTGACACTTATTGCAACAGCCGTTCAATCCGATTGAAATTCACGACAGACGATCCCTTAGACACTTTGTTTGCAAGGAATTCCAATCCGTGGGGTTGCAGGAACACGAGATTCATAGTTTCATACCCGGCTGAGTTTGGCTACATACCCGGCTACTTTTCGTATTCCACGCGTGTCGCGGTTACGTCTATCCGTTTCCGACTCTGCCACCTTTCATTCTCTGATAATCGTGCGTAGAGGCGGTGGAGAACGGTCCTGGTATTCGAGGACAAAAAATTGTTCTGGAAGGAAGCGAGGGAAGTCAGTATTTCTCTAACAGATAAGAGATTTCCAATAGGTAACATCGAGGAAGCGAGTGTCGCGACAGGGGGGAAATATCCTGTCTGACGTCACACACTTTCTAGACGTATCTAGTTACAAAATAGGAAATTCGATTTTCATCGTTGACACTTGTCATTTTCACCGGAAGAAAAACAGACATCCACCGGTTGGCTCCTTTCGATCCGACACGCTGCGCTCTTGACGCGAACAATCGAGCTTTCCGTTGCAAGATGAACGTTCCGTGGGGATACGAGAGCGTGGAGGATCTGACGTATAGTCGGTGGAAGGAATAATTGTACGTCGAGGTTAGAGAAGTCGTAGTTCGTTTTCGTTGAAAATTGACCCTGAAGAAGTAAGTTGCTTCACGTCACAGCGTTGATGATTATAATTTGCAATGATTGAACGACGTGGACTTCGAATTTGGATTTCAACCGAGTGAAGCCTTTCGAATTTTCTGTATAGTGTAGTAGATTGTGTGAGGTTGCATTGAATCACACTCAGGAGCCAAAATGATTACCTCCTCTTTTTGATATTCTCCCAATTTTATTATAATAGCAAAGTCTAATACATGCTTGGTGCTTCATTTTTCATAAATAATACAAAATTTAATAAATTTTATTTGACAGAGTTAGCCACTTTGGTTTCTGAGTGGTGTTGGATTTATAGCCAGATAAATATAACAAAAATTAAATCTAAAGCCTTCCTAAGATGTATAGTTGGGGCCACGATATAGCGAGGTCGTAAATTAAACTCTGAAGAATCGGCATCGATTGATGTTGCGGCACTCAAGGCCGTGTGTTGCAGTCTGTTTGAGGGTTCCAACAATAAACGAATGGTAGCATATGATTTGGTACTTCAAGTAGAAAATGGTATTTCATTTACAAATGGAAAATATGTTAATATTAAGCTACACAATCTTTTTGCACTTTCTATCTGTATATAACACGAGTAGATAAACTAAGATGCTAAAGCGGCTTCCCCCAGAGGGAGAAACCCTAATTTGTCCTAGCTGCATGCAGTTTTCAGTAAATATATTAGAATCAGTTGACTTTCGCTGGATACAAGAATTCTTCGTACGGTCCTGACAATGGTTTCAAGTACTTATCTGCTCGTATCTCTGTCAATTTTCGGGCCCCGGCAGCTAAAACATGTTTACTTTGACGTCTGACCGATTTTACGACCTCGCTATATCGTGGCCCCGACTATACGTCTTAGGAAGGCTTTAGATTTCATTTTTGTTATATTTATCTGGCTTATAAATCTAAGAAAAATTATCGGTAACCTGATAAAGGACGTTCGAGAATTGGATTAATTATTATCCAGTTTCACGCCGATTGCCATTCAAAATCCATGCATTTAACAGGCACCTGCACGTGTTTATAGCAATCGCGTTTTTATCGAACGATTTACTTGAAAAACAAATAAAAAGCAATTTTGCCGTAAGACAAGTGAACGCGCATTCGATTTACCCGATACGTCCCCATCGGGAATTGCACACTAGCCGAGGCAAGTAGCGCAGATATCGAGTGTTGTAAGTATTGAAAAATGAGTAGTCAGCTGCACCTTCGCATGCAATAAATACTCGTGAAATATCATCCACAGCGTGTTTCATTTCGTGCGAATCGGGATTTAGGTGAAGGAAATAAAACGATACATTTTGTTATCTCGGTAAACGTTCGAATTAAACACCCATGCGCGCCAGTTGAAACTATAAAACGGAATGCTTTAACGAAATTTTTCTGGCGCGATTTTACGTTTACCTTCGGCCTGTTCAATTACGCGGAAGCAGCGTATAAAAGTGAAATTTAAATTCCCGTTCGTTTAAAGCGGCAAGCTCTCTCGAATATTTAATATGTAGACAGTCCCGGGTGGTATTATTTCAAAAGGCAAGTTACTTTTAGGGAGTCGAGTATTTCATTCGTTAACCAATCTCATCCCTTGGATACTTTTTGCCCATAGAGGCTCAAGAGCTTTAGAGTGTGTATGGTGCAAAAAGTTCGTTCTGAAAAGTCATTTTGTCCATTCTGAAATACTTCAATAGAAGAGTGGGCTACTTGATGCTTTTTTTTTTTCTCTCAATGAGAGTTTGAATTAGTAATTTTCAGCATCCTTACCGTTTTTCTATAGAGTGTATCAGTTGGTCCCTTCGTTTGGTTCCCTTTCGAACCAAGTGGATTTACATGCGCTACTGTTTCATTCCATAACTATTCGTTACTGATAACTTTTTTCACAGTAATTACAGAATATTACGAATAACATAATATTAAACTATTGTGGGGCTTTTTGGTATGAAAGAGTGAATGTGGGAAGAGAGTTGGTGTGAATGGCCTGGAAAGGAAGAACGAATGAAAAACGATCGTGCGTGGCGCATTTGTTTATGTTTAAATAACATGGGTTATCAAGCCGATCGCGGTGTTGGAGAAAAAGAAATAGAATGTGGTGTGTGTGTTTGACCAGAAAACGAGAAGCATCGAACTGGAAGAGAGCGAATTACATCATCTGTGAAAATAAAGATATTACTAGTGAACAGCACCGGAGACGCGTGGGGTTACTTTTATTCTAATATACACAAAAAGTAATTAACAAAATCCCACACTATTATTCAAAGTTTGAGGTACATTCTATGGACAAGATGTGATTTGTGTAATTATGGAATACTGTCTTTCTTAACTTAATCATCCTAACTAACATTTTGAAACAGGTTTTACCTTTTGTTTCTAACTTTGCTAGAAAGGTGAAAAATATATCGAACTCCAAATGTTTAATCCTCGACAGGTATGCCGGCCGCCCGACCCTTAGATTTCTTAGCATGTAGTTCTATTGTATATATTTTTTCGCCTTCGTTCGTTTCGTAGCAGCAGTAATTTTACGACATCACGGCAATCGTAGTCTTCCAATCTAAGAACTTGCTTTCACCTTTATTGTCTGGTTTTCGACTTAGAATCTTCACCTTTTTAACCTGTACATTTTTTGCATTCATATGGTCACCAGAGCCGAAGCGTGTCTTAACGTTATTGTCTGCTACGGTCATTGTTCGAGGCACTCGGAATTCCCGCGTGCGTCACTCAAGGATACGCTTGGTACCTGAGTGTGACCTATGGTCTGGGGGGTGGCATTTTCGTGTAGTTTTCCCACCTATGATTTTAACCAATAGTTTTCGCCAACCACCCTTCCCCACCACTATCGAGAAATGTACTCAACCTATCCGAGGGCCTCACCCCCGTGATGCGTCCTCGCACGGAGGTGTCGTGGGACCTTTCGCGAAAGGGACAGACAGAAGTCCTCTGACCCACGCCACGAGTCGCTCTTAAGAAGTTTAGTCGATAGCAATAGTTGTTTTGTCCTCCTAATCACGGAGTTGGTCCTTCGAAGACGAACCTATTAGACTTAGTCGGCACACCACGTGCTAAAATCGACAAGGCTACGAGAGAAGTCATCTGACCACGCCAAGAGTCGCGCCTTTTAGAAGTTTAGACCATTAGTAATAGTTGTTTTGTCTTCCTAATCACGGAGGTGGTCCTTCGAAGACGAACCTACTAGATTTAGTCGGCACACCACGTGCTAAAATCGACAAGGCTCGAAAGTTGGTTGCAACTACCACGAGCACATCCTTTACACCAAATATTTCAAACTATCTTGAAAAATGAAGAAATTGTAGATACGACATTGTAACTAAGAGGTCAGAATACAATTCGTAGGGTACCGTAAGAAGATATTTCGGTAGGAGTGAATATTTTTCTATGATTCTAAGTCCTTGCAGGTTCATTTTGAAAAGTAACAAAATTTTCTTTGTAGGCAATACACCCAATTCTGTTTTTACACGGTAGATCATCACTCGAAATATCGAAATGTGTAAAAAGGAAGGGAATTTATTTTTCTAGACCGTGTAAAAACAGAATTGGGTGTATACGGAGAGGAAATAAATGAACCCTTCGTGTAAGTTTTGAGGCAAGATTTAAAATGTTCACATTTTTCAAATCAATCTTGCGATACAACTAAATTTATCCGAATTCCCATTTAACGTATATGAAAAACACAGAATTGGAAATATATTAATAAAGAAACGTACGCAAAGAAAAAACGAATTTCACAGTAGAAAGACTGTAGAAAGACGAACGCAAAATGCGTCCAGCGACTTTACGTTCACTTGTAATACCGCGAAGTTATCAAAACTCCAGTGAGGAAATTCAGCGAAACTGACAGTAGTTAATCTTTGCAAAGAGTAGCTCCTGTCCGCTTGGGACTCGCGCCAGCTAGCGTGGACCTCTTTCATGCGCTAGTCGTGTATCGTGAATAAGGATGGGCGTCGTTTTATACCTCGATCTCGACTGTCTGTTCGTTTGCGCGAAAGCTCGATGCACTTTTGCCCTTCCTTTTGTTCGTGTTTTTCAAGGGAAAACGAACAATGATGACGCACTATCTCAGATGGGCTTGCTGTTCGTCCTCGTCCACCGCGCGACAAGACAATCGATCCTCGAGAGAACTCCGCGAGATATTTTCAAATGTTTTGTTACTTTCTGCGGGCTTCTTTGAATTCGTCTATGCGCATTTCACACGGTTTTTCCCGAACCGAGCCTTTATCCTTGAACAAATTCATTTTATACTACTGTATGGAAAATTTGCATCCTTGTTTCATTTAATATTGCAGTGTAATGCCGCCTACGTTTCTGTTCCAAGCACTGTAAAATTATAGTGCTAGGAAGTTCAGTCACGCTGATTTTGGTCTAATCTCGTTTATTTCACAATTGAACTGCTGATCCTAAGAAACCTAAGTGCTTCTAAAAACTATAAGAAGAGTAAATTGCTTCTTGTTATCCTGATTGATAATTAAACTGATCTTTTCAGAAGCCTGATTGCTCTGAAGTTCTCTGCTCGACTCAGCGTTCTTAACTTACTGATTCATACCAACTTGTGATCAATATGAATTCATTGAATGCTGATTGGTTATAGCTAAAAATTCTAATTACCTATCATCGAGTCTAGTAAATATCGTAAGTACTCTTCCAGTGTGCTTTCAACGCGCCTTTTTCTAGCAAGGGTGGAACGATACTTGGTCTGTCGCTTGATATATACAGAAGTTTGGCAATGGTGCAAAATTTCCACCAGGTTCCAAATCTCCGATGATGCATACCGTTAGAGACCGATTTCTAATGTTTTCTTAGAAAACTAAGTTTACGACACGTCTTTAGTTATCGAACAAAATGAAATTCTAGAACTTTAAGT
>NW_017100634.1:143072-148427 GCF_001263275.1 Habropoda laboriosa
ATACGAAAAGCCAAACAAAACTAACTTTTTTTCACAACCGTGTTATGAACCGTGCGAAAGAGAAGACCGAGCGTATGTTGTTCCGTAGGTTAGAACAAGATAGTAATACAAATATTTGAAGTTTTATCGCTTAAATATACAAGGTGTTCAGCAACTGTTAGAAAATTTAAGGGGCGATTCCACAAGCTAGAATAAGACGAAAGTCAAGAATAAAAAAATTGTGTTTGAGGCTTCGTTTTTTAGTTATTAGCAGTTAAAGATACCCCTGTGGTCGAGCAAACCTAATAGCAGCCAGTATACGGGAAATCAGGACACAGGGAGTGCAGTGATTTGCAAAATGGCGACACATGGCTGGTAGCTTATCTCGTACAAGTCATAGAGAGGAAAACTGACATTTGTAAATGATTCTGCGACACTTTATAAGAAAAATCATAGATTAAACATTAAACCTGTCTACTCGCAGAAATCCATAACGGCGTATCAAAGCCTGCCCTATGGGATTTCCGAGTGGAGAGGATTAATGTCTCCTCCTGTCCATGAGTCTGCCTGGATAAGTAATTAACAAATGCACACACCGCAAATGTCGCACACGACACAGATACACACAAATGACTGAGAAACAATTACTGTATTCACACACACGCGCACACGCGAAATAAAAAGTAAGAAAAGGGTAAAAATAAGGAAGAAAAAACTAAAGAAAAATCAATTAATACATATATTAAAACTGCATTAATATTTTAATTAACCTATTGTTTTACAATAATAAAGTAACTAAAAGAACGAGATTAACACGTGTGTTAATAAATTTTTATAGAATTATTAAAACTGATGCTATTTAGTCAATTTTAATATTTAATCAATTTTGTTTAATTCTTTTGTAACGTTGGTGTGTTAAACAGCTATTAACCCTTTGCACTCGGTGGTGATTTTGCTGTGGAAAAGGTTGCAAATCGGATCTTTGAAATTTTTTCAAACGTAGAAATAAAGTATACTATTTTATTTAAATATTCAATGTATTCTCTATTTCACCGTGGTGAACAAAATTATGGAGGCCCATAGATCTGTTCTCTGTCTTCGTTAATTATTTACCAAGTGACGATTATTTAATGTCGCTTCCCAGTCGCCACTCGATTGCAAAGGGTTAAAAAATTTTTAAACACATTATGTGCTTAAATACAAAGAATGTTTAGACAAATTAATTTCAACAAATTAATTTTCATATTCATACGAAGCAAATTTTATATACCAATCTGTACAACAAACTGTAAATCTGGGCCTTGAGTCGCTGATAACCCATACAAGCGGTTGATGCGACTTTAAATAACTAATAAAAAAAAATTTTTTTATATGATTTTCATATACACAAAAGAAAATTGACCGAAAATATAACGTATACGTGATATATCCTTACACTCAAGTCCAGTTATATCTTTTTTCTGAAATTCACAAATTAAACTTTGCATCGTTTATGAAATTCGCGGGAAAATCCGTGATACAACTTCGCAGACCGCTCGTTTTCTGTCGTGGGCGTAGAAAATAGCAGGACTAACATTCGCCGGAAAGCTTAATTAAAAAGAATCGTGCGTGTAACTTAACGCTAATGAGATCTTCCAGAAACGGAAATTCCTATAACGCTTCACATCTGTTTAATTCTTGATTATCAGTCAGCGCGGAGACCATCGAACGATTTAAAAGATGTTTTCAACGTAATTATATTCTTCATCCGTGTGATATTGCAAAGGTCTTTTTAATATTTCATGAAAGACCGTCCTAACCCGGCCAACAGCGTCTCTTCGTGTAAAACTCGAGTACCAAAGTTTCGAGAGCATCGGCGACGTGAGACACGATGCGACGGTATTAAAAACTCCCCTAGAGTCTGTTAACAATTTTCATTCTAGGCTTCGTACATCTGTGCCCTACTTTCTCTGACGTGCACTTCGGTTCGGGTATTTGAATTTATATTAAAAATCAACGCCGCCTACATATGTGTTTCGGATGCATGGATGGATGGCTTTACAATTCGATCGATTGGAGATATTCGGGATCTTCGTGTAATTGGTGTTGTTTCGACCACTAATTGAAAAGTTTGAAAAAGGTGCGCATTTTGGCTCTTTACGTTTCATCAAGCTTCATTTTCTGTTCGACGAATTATTTTCACTGGACTCGCGCTTAACAATAGTTGCTGTGGAAATAAATGTTCAGATTTCGTTTAAATCAAGGTGCAATTGTACGTATACTCTAGTTCGGTTTAAATCAACTCCTCGTAGGTAAACATACTTTTTCACATTCCGCAAACTGGGTAGTTTGTGTCCAAGTCTAATTTGTTTACTGTTTCAAGCTTTGAAAAAATTTGACAAAATTCTGGAGTACTTCTAAAAGTCTCTACTACATTATACAATTGTTCGTTAAGTGAAATGTTTAAGACATTTTTCAACGAAAATAAAATTCGTTTGGAAGAAATATGGGAGTGAAATTTCACTTGGGTCGTCAAAGACCCAGATTGCCCACGGAGGGTTAAGTATTGTTCTACGAGGAACATAGCTTAAAGAAAGAAATAAAAAACTATAGCCATGATAAGTGGTGACCATTGTAATGCAGAGTGTAGGTAATTCATTGAAACTGATAACGAATATAGTAATTGAAATACTAGTTTTCTTTTAATTACATATGCTTACTGTTAATTCCGGAGAGTTCAAAGAATTGAATTATAGCAATAAGTTGAAATAGCTCGCTTACCTAAAACGGGGGTACATCTGTCCTTCTCCAGCTCCTTGTGACGCTAATTTTAAAGACTCTATCCTGCAAAAGGGCTCGTTTTGTAGATAGAACCTCAAGGAATGTGACCATATTTTACAAATGAAATTTACAAAATAAGAATTTGTTTATAATTGTCAGTATTATAAAATCAATTTTTCAAACAATAAAAATATTATTGCAGTAGAACAATCCTTAGATTGAAACAAGAAAACACGAGCTCAATTCTACCAATAGTTGTCGAGATAAAACTTGATAAGCAGAACCCATTTTCACAAAAATGGGCAAAAATTGCCAAATTCGAAGGTCCGTATTTTTCAAACAAATTCGAAACCAGCTAAATGATGACTTAAAGCACCCTTAATTTCACGTGTACTACGTAATATTTCATTTAGAACAAAATCCCCGATGTCGACGTCAAAAATTGATCGATTTTGCGTGGAATGACCCAAAGGTACATTTCGGTTTTGAAGTATTATAAAAATAATATTCTTAGAAAGGCAAATTTAGTCTTTGTAACCTTAATCATGACATATATTTTCAAGACTTTTGCTGTAAAGTAAACCCGTTGACCTCTCCCCGAAGAAATTCTGTCCTAATCGAAACCCAATTTCTATTTAAAATCAGAATTAGGGTAAGTTTGGGTCGCATTGAATAGTAAGGTCAGATTACAAAAATGAACTGCCAGTGCAGTTCAGGACTACTGTTTAGTTTCTCTACGAATTGTTCTTCTTTCGATTGAACGAGGTGTGCTTTCGTGATTACAATGTGTTTGGTTTAAAATGTGAGGTGTTTTTGTTATTTAAATCTATTGTGTAGGTCTATTGTGTAGTTCCTTTTATGTGTACGGATGAGATCAGGTCTGTTTAGAGTCTGAGTGACCAGAGGATTAGTATGTTCGGCTAGTCTTCCATTCAGGCGGTTTTGATTAATCATCAAAAGTATTGCTGGTGGTCTTGAGGCATGCACAAGATTTATTGTCATGTCTACAGATCTGACGACGGATTGTACCGCGTGTGGAGATTTTTAACACATAGAGAGGCAAAGCTGTATGAGAAACCACCTCGTGGTTTATATATCCATTCGTGAATAGCACTGACAATGAGTAAAGTTTCTCCTGCAAGAACTTTTGCTTTCTGGTTCATACGATTAATTAGAGAAGATCGCGCATTAGTTATCGCAATAGTTGAAAAACAGATCGAATTTCTTATTAAAATTTACTTTTGGTAAAGAAAGAAATGGTTAATATTTCAAAATTGAATACAATGGAATTACATTTTCACGTCATATGATTTGTTTGCTACGTGAGAAATAAATTTAATTACGGTATTAGATATTATGTAAGCCATGGTTACATTAATTTATGTTAAATTGAAAAGCAATCGCTTACTAATCGTAACGGCGACACAGATTAGAGCGCAAGGCTGACCAATATTGTGTTGTACTACTTAGAGAGCACTTAAGGGGGTCTTCTAGTGTGACGGCCGTTTCTTTAGGCCTTTTTTGCTAATTTATTACAGAAGTACGGTAACAGTTATTAACACGAGCTTTATTCCTATGTATTTACTTGTCCTTGAAGAATCATTAAAAATTTTTCTTGTTGAAAAATAATTAAATCTGGCTGCTGTGGAACACGTCAAACAGGAGCATGAAAAAAAAAAGTAGGTCCATGGTTGGCACTTTGAATACGAAGTATCGATTTTTTCGACTTTTTTTCGTCTTTCAGAGGCTCGAAAAATCAGAAAAATGTATATTTTGGCATAATTCTACTACCGACCATAGCCACACATGTTCTGAAGACATGTCGATTGGTTCAGTAGTTTTTGCCAGATCGTGGCAATTTACATTCTCCTTATCGCCGGCCTTTGATGTGTCACACTAAACGAGCTATAACTTCGTTACTTTCGATATATGCCAAAAAATAAAAATCGACTTTTTGAAACCGTCACACAAGAAGACCCCCTTAAGTGACGGCTGAAAGAAACTTAATTTTTCAGAAATTTAAAACAAAGCAAATGTTACACGTATCATTCTGCAAATTTGTACGTTCATTCTATCATCTTTTAAGAATACTAAAATATTTTTTGTAAGTGATAATATTCATTTGTTGTGAAATAGAACCACCGTGAAGAAAGTACCTTGAAAAATATCCTTCACATTAATGTATAATACTATCCTAATTATAATGCATAAAACAAATATGATTATTTCACGTATTCGTCAGTATTATATCTAAATTAAATTAAATTTCACATATAACAACTGAACTCAATGAAATATTAAATAGGATTATCTAAACTGAAGTAAATAAATCCAAAGATTCGCTTAATTTATACACGAAGTTATTGTTTTATTGTTTCAATTATATTTCATAAATAGTAGCTTATAAAACGCAGTTACTTCGCAAAATATTCGCAATAAATTATGAATATTGTCATATAAGTGGAAAATACCGAATGTATGTTCACATGTCGATTGGGATCAGTGATGTGGGAGTATTTGATATTATATTGAACCGATATGCAAGTTATGCAATAACCATACAAGAATTTCCACGTGCATATGGGAAGGATATTGCATCTGTATATACAGGTTACT
>NW_017100634.1:148457-150684 GCF_001263275.1 Habropoda laboriosa
GGCTATCCTAAATTAGATTACAGTAGATCACTATTTAGTGTAGTTTACCAGAAGTTGGAGTAAGACGGTTTTAACAGAAACAGACTTTGTAGACAGTTATTTACATAGCTGTAAATTTACCTATTGGTCAATAGGAAACATTTAAAACTTGCATGTGAACCTTTAAACCCCACTATCCTTCGTATTACGTTTCCACTGTTTACGTGGAAGTTATCAAAAATTGTTTTATATTTATAAATATGAACAGTGTCGTCAATTTTGCAGCGTAACTCTGTAAAAATAAGACAAAATTACAGAGAAATCTCGTTTTTATACGAGTTTCGTATTCGATTAAATCGATGTTATTTCACTTAGACAGATACTTATGATAAGTATCGGTACAAACTGCTTGTGCTCTCGTTCGTGTTTGTCACATTAGATAACGAAGGATAAACTGACAACTGTGCCATGCGTACATTTAAATTCAATTTTTTCAAAGACTAAGTCTTTCACGAAGAAATTTTATTCTTTTACAAACTACCGGCAAAAGGTCTGGGGTTTGTGGGTTGTCGCGTCGCGTTCTCCTTTGATTATTCAAAATGTTCGCGCTCACGACTGTTACCCGCCAACTTGATCTTCGGTAACCAATTCGAAAATTTGTCTTGCTCGGAACGTTAGCAAATTTAGAGTGCGTCACGAAAACGATTGACGACTTGTTTTAAACTCGAGTATTCGATCGCGACTCCTACTTGTATCTCGTTGAACGGCTGGAGAATGTGTTGTTCACACGAGAGAATCCTTGCGAATGTGTTTCTCGATCCCAAGTGCAAGAAGGCACGCTGATTGGTTTTTCACGTACGCACAAATTACCAGTCAACGTGCCCCTTAAGTGTCACCCACCCTTGCATTGCGCTCTTAGCGCGCTTTTCCTTGGAAGGAGTGGAGCCCTACCTGCGGGTGCGTGGAATCCTCGCTGTCCTTCGGTGACGCGTCGGAAATTCCCGCCAGGTCAACCCTCGGCCGAGAGTGCCGTTATACACGCGTGTGGATTGACCCTTCGGGAATACCTGGTTTATGACACGTCTTCGGTTATCGAGGACGCGGAAAAGTCGAAATTCTAAAGGCGTTGTTCTGTAAGAAATTACTTATTTTTTCGCGGAGCTACGAAGCGTCTTTGTTCTGAAAAATAACCTTCTGGTGCGAGCGTGCCATAAACCCGGTCAACGAAGACCCCACGCGTTCCGTACCTGCGCGACGGATCAGGGGTGAATAACACGTGGTAGAAAGTTTAATACGAATATATTTTCTAATAATAATTGCACAATAACGATAAAGACACATAAAAAGGAATAATAATAACCTGATCAATGCTCTCTTACTCTTTCTCGCACATATGCTCTCGCACTCTTTGTTCTCATTAACAACGCGGTTCTACTGTTCACTCGCTGTTTCTCTCTAGGGCACTGCCCGTTTCCCCAATCTCGAGTCGATTCGAGTATCAGCCGTATATCATGTCTATCCTAGATCGTTCACACAAATTCAAAACAGACACACGATATTCACGCCATCACTCACAACATATTATTAAAACCAAATCCACAGGGTTATCTGCCAATTTTCATCAATATTGAGTCTACTACTAATTCTTTATGAATTCGAAACTGATCTTGTCGAGATCAATAGCACCTCGTATCGATCGATTTGAATGATAAAAAATTCATAAAATTACTAACTTTTTGAAACTTTCAATGCACAGTGACCCCATACCTTTGAACGGTTTTGTATATTTTCAGTTTACCTCTTCGTGCATATACCATCAGTTACGAATCACCCTGTATATCTATAAATTTCTGATTCACAAGGTCATAGTTGCATTAATGAAACTAACATTCTCGCGATTATTATTTTCTATCAAACAAAGAAATCGCAATTGCATAAAGATAATTCTACATTCATTTAGATTAAATAGTAATGCAATGCTGTATTTCACGTAAACTCGTAAAAATTTGTTGCTTTAATAGAAGGAGCAAACAGAAACAAAAAGAAGTGAATTTAATTTTCAAATATTCCATAAATGTATAAAAGGGTTAAAAGTACTTAATTGCGTTAAAAACCGACATTGGTAAATTTATTTAACCTCTGTACGTGCTTCTTTTCAATAAACTGTCGTTCGTCTTGCTGCACTCTGTTTTTTAAAATATGAAATAAAAAATATTAAAGGATAAAGAAAAGCAAAGTGGAGGGAGGG
>NW_017100634.1:150746-151756 GCF_001263275.1 Habropoda laboriosa
TCCGCCGACATCCAATTTACACAAAAATTACCCGGAGATTTTTTCGCCTCGCGCAGTCGTTGAATATTCCACGGCATAATTCGCAATGCAAATGACAAAGAATTTATAAGTTTCTCTTGATTTGCAAAATAAGAGAAATATCCTTCCTTTGTTCGCAATAGAAATCCACCACAAAGCTTTCGCTCTTTGCTTATTATAAAAAAAGAAGAAGAAGAAGAAACCCGTTCTTCTGCTGTAATTATTTACCATTGATTATATGCCCTCGAATAACACGGAGGATGACAGGTAGAAGTAATTTTACTTTTAAAAAGGATAACTATGTGCTGCGTTAAATTCGAGTGCATCGTATTTCTTGGAACATTTTATTACGCAAATTGGCGGCCTAAACATGGAATATAAACGAATCGAAATAACACTAATTCATTCCCGAGTCTTCCGCTTGCGGTAGGTACGAATTATACCAGAGATCTTGCGAAATTATGGATACAGCACGTTTTCTGGGGTATACTGCACCCTCACTGCGTAAAATGAAATGTACAGCGCGTTTTAAACCGCGTTAAAAGTTATTATAGCTAACGGAAACGTTCTTTTTATGGTTCCTAACGAAATTTGATTATTTCGAGCCTTTAGTGTCATAAAGCCTTATGTATCTTATAAAGTGAATTGTTAATTCCAGATAATTTTGGAATTAGGAATATTTAGTAAATAAAACGTAGTTATTTACAACACAAAATTTTATTGTCCGTTTGGCTATTTCTCAGTCACGAGGTGTTCTGTACGATACGAGGTTCTATTTTATTCTGTTTGATGGAGGGACGCTTTCCACCGAAGTTGACAAACGCTCCCTCCATCGTCCTGGAAAATTCCCTCCAAGTCCTATTTCGGAAGGAATTGCAGAAAAGTGGGACCTAGGATTGTCCAATTAAAACTTGGGGCGGTTTCCCGATTGCGGAACGCCTACAGGCCAAGTGTTCGTTCGGTAAACAAGGCCTGCAGGACGTCGCAACAAA
>NW_017100634.1:151967-176306 GCF_001263275.1 Habropoda laboriosa
GGCCCTTTTTTTTTTTTTTTACGTGGGGAGATCCTCATGGACGCCCCGCTCCCCGGGGAAGGGGGACGGGGTAGTGCCGGACTTGTACCGGCTAAAACCCCACGGTGGCCATCCTTGGCATTCTGGGGGTGGGCCCGCGATCTCCTAAGAACGCAACCGGGCCCACCCCACGCCGGGCCCCTCCCTCGAGATGGTATGAGGGAGGGGCTCATCCCGGAGGAAGGTAAACAAGGCCTGCAGGACGTCGCGACAAAAGGTCGCAGTTCGGAAAACCGACCCATAAATCCTAGGTCCCCCTTTTGACTGCGTGTGGACTTCTTACGATGCGTCAATTGCCGTTGAGATGGTCTGGCTAGCAATCCTTCGAGAGAAAGCTGTTATTGTTTTCCAGCTAGTCCCAAGTCCGTGAGAGAATATACATCCTTTGAAAATACTTGGCTTCCTCAAAAACGGCGATGTCCTGAGTCGACGCAGCGTAAGCCTGAACACATGGCCTTAACATGAATTATATTTCTCAAGAATCAAAGCGTAACAACAGTTAATTGAATAAATTTAATAGTATTAATCAAATAATTGTTGCACACTTTTACGAGACGTACAAATTATTAATGGAAATATTACAATTTGATGTGAAACCATACAGTTTGAATCTATTTTCAAGGAAAATCGAATGTCTATAACGTTTGTAAAATGTGTATTAAAAAATAGTTATGCATATTTGTAGTATATTCTAAGGAATTTTTTGCAGTTTAACAGATATTATGTTTTAGCAAGATGGTACTTATGAAAAAGTAAAGTTTTTGCATTGATTATTGTACAAATTTTAAGGTGGATATTTATTTAATACTTAAAATATTCTAGTCTATGTCATCATAAAAAAATATCTGGAAATTTTTGTCATTAAAGAATCTTATGAGTGATGGAAGATATGTTAAGAAAATGTTTTAATGTACGGTTATAGAATGTTATATTTTTATTTTCTTATTGTAAACAAATAAATCGTAACTAATCAAATGTACAGAAACACATGCATCGAACCTTGAAATAACAGGTATTATGGCGTATTAAAGCATTGAACATTGTATGTGCAAAATACTATACCATATACATATACATATGTATGTACAATAGATATCCTTTGGCTAGGAAGCACTAACGGGACTTTGCATCATTTCCATTGTGAAAGCTACAAGAGAAATCCGATATTTATGTAATTTTTGGGATATGCATTCCCTTTCCGAACCGTTTGCAATTGCTGTTTAACGTTACCTCCTGGTTTATGCACAGATTTGTTAGAACAATGCTCTCCTTGCTCATATGGATAATAGATATCATATTTTGTTAAGGCTTCAAATTGTTTAGTGTTCTTCAAACATCAAATTTTATGGGGTTACACAAAATATTTTAATACTGTGTTTTGTATTAGTAGGCCGCATATTTGATTGTTTATTAATTTTATAGTTTTCTAAAACACATACATATATAGCTTGTTTGGTACAATTGGATGGGGTTCAGTGTGTTCCCATGTGATAATCTAAAATACATGTTCTGTTTTAATACACGTTTCATTTAGAACAGTTTGTGCATTTACAAAATACGGATTTTTGCGAAATGAATGCAGCAATCGATAGGAAGCAGTTTTTCTGTGTTCATAATCAGAAAGACTAGAAATGATCTTTGCAACTTCAACTAACTACTTGCGTGGGTCAATAAATTTCGTTAAGAAACGAATACAACGATGTAAGGCAGTACCGTTCAGTCGTTGCCCGTACGGGCAGCTTATTAGTCTTCCCTGGGCGTGAACAAATCGGCGGGCAACAAGTCACGCCTTCTCGGGCAACGGTGCATGTACTGTCCGGTAAAGCAAAACTGAAATCTCAGACATGTGTTAGGGCCTAGAAGTAGGAGATGTAAGGGAATTTGTGACGCTTCGAGGTTTCCGCTCCGGTAGAGGTCTTCGACGGGGCCGTGTATGGTTGCGTCATTCTCCGCCTGGAGCTCATACGGAATGAGTCCCGCTAGAGGCAGTGCCGCCGCGTGGGCGGAGTCATCATTTCGCCCGCCCAGATCGGTAACCCATAAAGAGCCATTGACCTCACCACGCCCACAAAGAGGCGGTGTACCCTCCCTTCTGGTCCCCCGATGTTGAGCAGTAGCCGCCTCAAGGCGGCCGTCATCCGCTTTATTCGGGGAACCAGACGGTGTATGTGGACCTCGAAACGCCAGCGACTGTTCAGGGTGAGGCCCGGATATTTCATTCGGTGCTCCATCCTAACTCTGGACTCATCTACCCGCATCTAGGACTGGGGAGGCACCTGCTGCGGTCTTATGGGGAGCTATCTGGAGCCCCAGTCTCTGGATGCGTGCGCCGACGCAGGTCATCCAAGTAGGCGTGGCCTGCTGTTCTAATATTGCTCCGTGCTCAAGTTTGTCTGACCACTTGACATAGAGCAACTTCGAGATCTGTCCTGGTCTAGACTGATAAATATTTTCATCTATTAAGCTTTATCAACAAATGTTTACGTTTTACGCTTAGGACACTTCAGTTAATTTAAAAACTAGTTATGCTTGATTTTCTGTGGTCAAGAACGAAGAGAAAGCTATGAGAAGAACGTACTTCTATAGAGAAAACATTAATTAGTCGAAAGCATACCAAGGCGTTACGAAGCAAAAATCGTCTACAAAAAAGATGCTTAAACAAAGCATAGTAGCTTCTTATACGTATAGTCGGTGGAAACGATATGCTGAGGTAGTAAAATTAGTCAGATATAAAAGTGCATGTATTCTAAGCACTGAAATAGCAACTTTGGGGGGGATAAGGAGCTCGAGAGTTTCGAGTTGTACGATATTAATTTGGAATTGATTTTTTAATTGCAGTATATTTAAAGCATTTGTCTACGCCTTAATTTTTAACAGCTGCAGATTAATTTTTACCAATACGGTAATTACTATTGAGCAGGAAGCTACACAGGCTTAATACCATATTGTTTTAATGAAAAATTATAAGCAGAAATTTTAAATATCACTTCATAAATGACATACGGTCCTTGGTACTGTTACATCAATCGCTGTTACCGCTTAACGCATTGATTGATGACCTCACTATGTTGCTTCTACCGGTCCGCATATATCATTTTTGCGATGAATAAATTGTTTCCCGGATATTTAAGCATTCCACCTTCCCATATTACTTTTGTACATTATTGTACATTGGTGTAACTGAAAAGTGTAATTGCACTACTTTTTTTTAAATAGAATCTTATACTTTTTAATGTACCTTTCGATGTAATTGTTCATCCTGAAGATTTAAATTAACAAGGGTCATCATCTAACTGATACACGTCAATTTTAATAAAATTTTGCAGACGGCTGGAGAATCTAAAAATATTAGACACGTACTCCTTTTTAGCTGCTAATATTCATGTTTAATGGGTGAAATTATCTCCCAAATTTGGGGGCTGGAAAACTATTAATTAGAATATTTCGAAAATGAATTGGTGTAGAGAAAAATGTTAAATATGAATTCTGTCTGATTCTTTAGGAAGAATAACATGATGCAAATAAAATTTGGGCAAAATTATAGATGGCGCTACCTTAGCTCAAACTATAATATTTTTGTTAATATTTTCTGTGTAACATAACATTTTGTGATAAAACTTCATCAGCGCAGACTACAAAATAGATCTCACAAATACATTTACCCCTAATTTTTGGAAATTACTATAAAGTTAGAGAAAGTTAATATCTTTTCAGCGAGTATACAGCATTTCATTTAACTTCCTATAGAGTTGGACTAATGAATTTGCTATTTTCTATTACAGTTCCTTCTATAAAATCGTGATACCAGAATATAAAATTATATACGGGCAGAGTTAAATACGAGAAACAGAACACCTAAGTATCTCTGTTCAAATTGAAAAAAATGTTAACGAGAAAAGTTGTAAGTACTGTTCAAGGATGTAAATATGACGATATAAACAGATCTTCTGAATGACGTTATCTTCAAGGTTTTTTAAATGTCACTGTTGGTTTTTTAAATAGCACCACATATTTTTGACTTCATAACGTAGGAGCTGATATCAAAACGAGTTCAACAATATACAAAGGATATTCTCCCGCACCATTGTCAAAATTCTGTACATTGCACGACAGACCAAGTATTGCCCCATTTTCTACAGAAAGGGGCACACTAAGGGCTCTATTAAGAAAATTGGGTTTACGATACGGACACTTAGCTATGCTAATTTTGAAAACTTTTTAATTAAAATTTTTATACTACATTCGATTATTAGATCCACTAGTCACGGTCTCAAAGTTTCTGTGTGGATGTAGAAAATCTGTATTTATGCGTACCATATGAATCGCTAGTGTCCTGTTTCTGCTCAGTCAAAAGCAGTAGACGTGTCATTAAGTCATTACATGGCGCATGAGCAATTCGTGGACAGAGTCCGCCCACCCTTGGACCTAGCTCCTTGGTTGACCTACGCTGCCATCTTATTAACCTCCCAATTATCAAGGTGGGTGGGATGCTCGAGGTCCTAGGAGAACTACCCGGTGTGTATTAAATGTAACCGTAGTAAAATCCACGTAATTTTCAGTGCACGTGTACTCGTGTAGTTAGAGATCTCTATTTCACGTGCATTTATCATTTCTTTTTACCTCTGTCCCCGTTTTATTATACCAAAGTTTGTTAGTTTTATCTGCAACCTGGCAATTTGTAAAGCCGTATTTTGTTTCTGTAAATCACTCGTGTATCCGTGTATTGTATTAAAAATTACACGAATGAAAATAGGGACACGTGAAATAGAAATCTCTAAATACACAGGCGTTCGCGTACTAAAAATTATGCTAATTAAACGTTAGTACACGTTTATAAGTGTATTTAAATATCCGTGTACACATGTATTAAGAACACGGATTTTTAATTCCCCAATACATGTAACACGTGCCCTGTGAACACAGGTATCTTTAACACAGGTTCAAAGCCACGATCTCTACTAACCTGGGTTCTCAGAAGTTCTCCAATTCGTTAATCGTGTCATTGTCTACTTTCCGCAGTTCGATGTACAGGGTGTTTCCTTTATCCTGAAAAATTGGCACACCTCGCGAGGAACTGAACTTACCAAAACAATGTTTGAACAAAAGTTGTTTGGTATGAAGGGGGACACCATATGTTGCGAATTATTTTGTTGCACGTTCAGTGGGTGGGGAGATTTCAAAGTCAAGTTCATTTTTTTAAATGGAACGATATATATTTTTTTTTTTTTTCATAATACGATAGCATTTGTTGAGACAAATTCAACGATCTACCATATGAGGTCATTTATTGTTGCAAAATGTCATGAATTTTGTTTTTTCTTTAATTGAACATTAGTAACTATACTCTGTCCAATTTAAGAGTAACCTCGTTCTCGGACCGATTTTCGTCCGTTCTGCTCAGTTCCCGCAGCTAGACAGAGAGCGTAGCAGAGGGTAAGACGCAGAAAAATATAGGCGGTTAAGTGGGGGTTTGGACGTTCTAGCCCTGCCTTAGGCACGTCCCATGCGCGAAGCGGTATACTCTGTCCAATTTAAGAGTAACCTCGTTCTCGGACCGATTTTCGTCCGTTCTGCGCAGTTCCCGCAGCTAGACAGAGAGCGTAGCAGAGGGTAAGACGCAGAAAAATGTAGGCGGTTAAGTGGGGGTTTGGACGTTCTAGCCCTGCCTTAGGCACGTCCCATGCGCGAAGCGAGGTTATTCTTAAATTGGACAGAGTGTAGAAATAAACTTCGTTATAAGTTCGATATAAGTTCGATCTTTATTTCAGCCAGCGACTTCGGCTCACTTGACTCATTAGAAACTGACGAATTTATAATATTTTACAATATTTGACATTTTAAAACATAAATTACAGCGTTGCAAATAGTGGAAAACTCATTTCTATACGCTTTGGAAATAATTAAATAAGCAACAAAATTGATCTTTTTTGGCACACCAAGTTGAGAATAATGTGAGCGTTAAGGGGTTAACAAGGGCACTGGGAAGGTGTTAGTGATATATATTAGACGCACTGCGCTGATTGGTAATTAGATATTTTTTCTATAGCCAATCACCGTGTAACGACTTCTGGCAGCGATCGAGTGTCTGTAGAAGCCAGTACGAGATCAGTTTCCGAAAAGCGTTTATCGAAAAGGGTCCTTAAAAATTCCGCAGCCGTCGAACATTCGAGACAGCGCAATACACAATAGATTCATTCGTTCATTCCGTCCTCACACTCTCGGGATGATAAGGCGTACACTCTCGTTCGCTATCATCGATCACCACTCGCTCTGCAATCTTGAATCAGTTGCCAATGTTATCAGTTCCCAATATTAATTTCGCAGGCAGCAGACGCGAACGAGTTTAATTCAGAACGCGACACACATTCCCAGTTTTCAAATCGATAAATTTGACGTGGGGTCTTATTTTTTCTTCTCTGTAATCATTACTTTTAAGGCTATTTCAAATCTTTTTATTGATCCCTCCTTTCAAAAAAATCCACACAAAGACTTATGTGGCTTTATCTGTTGGTTAGAGAAAATCAAATTGGGGATGTTGAAATTATTCGTTACAGAATTAAATAAGGTTTTTGGAAAGCTCAAGCACCACCCAGAATTATCGAAACTAAATACTAGTTCATAAAATGTAAAAATTGTTGCATCTCTTAAACAAATAGCACATCGTGTATTTAAATGGTACACATATATTGCATACGCTTTGATCTATCTGTGAAGTGGGTTTCACGTATTACGAGAAACTAAAAAACATTAGCAGGAACAACTTTATTGAAAGGTTGTGTTTGCTAAAAATTAAATATTCGTCTTCAGTTAGAATTCACATGAAATATGTGAAAGATATACAGGGTGTCTGGAAAGAGAGTGATTCTACATGAAAAAATAAGTTGAAAGTATAGAATACTATTTTTTCACGAGGCTTTGTATTCGGGAAAATCGACTTTAAATATTTATTATCGTTGCTAGTTCGTTATAAGCGACATGATATATTTCACTATGAATTTCTTACATACACTCCTGTTCATAAGTATTAGGAAACTTACCGAATGGGAAGCAAGCTTTATTGTCATTAAAAGTTTGGTACAAAATTTTTTGACACACGAAAGTCATTACAGAATTATTAAGATCCTAAAAACAAATTATTCGTTCTATTGTATATTTTTATTAATAGGGGAAATGTAATTTAAATCATATAGTTTCTACGCGACCATAACAGGTGCCCTAATACTTATGAGTGACAGTGTATGTAAAACCTGTAATACCAAAGAAAAACTTTTTATAAAGAAGGAAATTGTTTTCAGTACTTTTCTATTCCACTTTTCCTCTAGTCCTTGAAGATATTAGTGCAAACATATCTTTCGTACGTCTAAAAAAATTATAACTTTCAGGCCTTTAATTTTGAACTATTAGGTGATCTCAAAAGTTTGCGCCGGAAGCGAAAAATATTTTAATAAAAATCTAAGGCAATTCTACAGCGACGACATAACGGTCTTACCAAAAAATAGAAAAAAAATTTGTAAAATGAGAAGGCGCTTACGTTTTTCTTTAATTAAAAAAGGTTCGTTGAAAGTATCGAGCTAAATTATGAAATTCAACACGAACTTATGGGATGACACAATATTATAATATTTGTATTTCAAGTATTATCACTTTCTCCCGGAATCAACTAGTTTTCCAAAGTTTACTTTGCGTTGCGAACAATTTGATTTCAACTGCTGCGAAATAGACAAAAGTTTACAAACGTGTGTTATATATGAACATTAATTAATGCACAAAAATTCAAACGATAAATCATGTTTAACCAGAAGGTGGACACAAATCCTCCACGTTTAGAATAGAAATAGAGGGGAAACAATCGTACGCTCAAATTGACCTCAAAAAGCGCAGTAGGAATGCTCAAATGCATTCCGTTCCGTGGTACGTGATGTTGCATAAATGAAAATCATTTGAAATAAGAACTGTTGGCCTGGTGTGTAAACGGCGAGTGTTAAAAGGGGTCGATGCATAGCTGATCCATGAAGGTGCAGAATTCGGTGATGTTATCTCACGATATGAATACCTAATGCAGGTTTATACAGTTGCTAGTCGAAGTTACAGGTACACAGATGAATGTGTGATGAAAAGCCTCGCGAGTAGTAATGGAAAGCCGCTAGCCAGTCGTTGCTGCGTGCTTCTGTTGGCCAACAGGCAGGATTATACATTATGGGACAGTTAATACGCGGTGTTTATGGAGCAAAAGCCGGCCAGAATTAGTTCTGCTGGGTAATAACTGCATCGATATCTAGCTGCATCGTTGCTGAGCGCAGTTTTATCGTTGCACAACGCCTCTCGTGTGTATTTTTCTTTGTACATACAGTACCAATCGCTTTCTCATGATTTTCCTTTCTATCGCGGTCATTTCAATTGTATGCGTTTCACGTCGATTGTTTTTATGATGTGTAAAGTATTGCGCTAATCTGAACAGGTAGATTTCGACCTGAGAAAATCATTTATTTGATATACTACTAACTAGAGTACGCAATCATATGCTGAATTACTTTTATGTGGTCGTTGCTTGAAGGAACAGATTTTTACGGCAGTTTATGAAGATCCTTTCCGTTTAGGGTGGTTTGTCTTCGAAAGTTTTTACTAGAACTTATTTTTCACAACCTTTAACCTTTTCGCTACGGCAGTGTTGGTTGCGCGTACGCTATAAAGGGTTTTAGGAAACTGATGGAGGATAGGCAGGCGGAAAAGGGGAAAGGTTAGGGCGTTTTTCGTCCTGGGGCTCCTACTAGTGAACTCGTCAGTAAGGCTTTCTAGGAGGCTCGTGCCTTAGACGCGGAAGGGACTGGAAGGACTCAGGTCAGAAGTTGTATATATACAAATAGGAGCCTTTATGAGGACTAGCGAGAACTTTGTGGTTAGTCCGTCCCTCTGGTGGCAGAGCGTAGAAGGGTCGCTACACTTTAGCGACAGAGTGTAACATTATTTTTCTCGTTATTTTCACAGCTTTTGAGACAATACAGCAGAACAATTCGATAAAAGTATAAATCGGTTACTCTGGAGATATCAATGCTATGCTATGCTCAAAATATTTATGGATGACTATTATAGCCACCGGTAGGATATAGTGAGCGCTCGATGATGGGTGACTATAAGAGATGGTGTGCAAACTCACTAACAGTGATTTATCATTGTGATCGCAGAATCACGATCACGGTCATGATTTAACTTCACTCATGACCGTGATCGTGATTTTTTTTATTTCGAGTGAGTTTGCTCAACGTGATCGTAATTCTTAATCTTTAAAAAAAGACATTCAGTATCATTTGAAAATGAATTATTTGCAAATAACGAGTAAATTAATTTTGTTCGTCATCTTTCAGTTGTTCTTTGAATTATTCGGTATTTCTGAATAACGAATAAATTCCAGTAGTGACGCGTTAGCAATCCCCACTCTATCCCTACCACTACCGACCTTAGTTTTCCGATCGAGGGAACAGAAGTTCGCGAGTTTGAGCCTTGTTCAGGGCCACCGATGTCAACTTGTAATTGCTTCGATGTCTTTGTCAAATTATAGTAACATCATTATAGACGAATTTGAACTTGTCTGTTGGGGAATTCCGATTCCTATATCATAAACGTCCTATGATAATACCATCGGTTCTAAGGGTACCGATCACTCGATCAGCTGCTAAGCTCGAGCTAAGGCTCGATCAGTTGCCAAATATATCTGTGCTTCGACAGTCTATAATTTTGGAAATTTTATGAATTCTGACTTGCAATTTCGCAGAGACATTCCTATAAAGTTAAATTACAAGATTCTGTAAAAAATTGAAAAAGAGGAAATTCCCCCCTTAAGGTGTACATATGATGAAGTCGGTTTATCACACAGTCGCCAGTTTGACATCATGACGAATGAACGAATGAAGAATAATAATGAACGGATAAACGATTAAGGAACTGCAATCGAATAACGAATAAAATTTCATCCGTTACTTGAATAAAAATTTATTCGAATAATGCCCAACACTGGTGGTACATCATCTTGTCAGTTAGTTAGGTACAAGAGCTAGTATTGTTTTGAACTTGGACTAATTGCCTCTGCATCACGCATGGATTTACGACATGACAATTGCTATTGAGTTTGCAAAATCAAGATACCATCGAGCCAATTGGACTGCAGAAACGCAGAGTTTTTGCATCCACAAAACACTTTATGAGCTTGGGCATCTGGCTTAAAGTATATCAATGAAACAAGAGATCTTGAACAATAATCATTCCAAAATAACGTAGTTAAACGTCTGTGTCATATAACCAATGCCTGAACAGTAATTCTACAGAATAGTAAATAATTATGTTGTTATGGAAGTAAGTCAACAAATAAGTGACACCTTCCCTCTAAAAAAATTACAAATAAATGAAAAAAGACTTTTATTACAAACGTAAACTGATAGCCAGCTATTGCTTCTTAACATAGTCACCGTGAATCTGCGAATATTCATCACAACGAGGATCCAATTTACGAATTCCGCTCTCAAAAAATTTTTAAAATTGTTTTCTTCATTTAATCATCTGTTCTGAAATCCTTCTCAGTTACGTCTTTTTTCATTTGACTAAACACATGGAAATCACATAGTGAGAGGTCCAGACTTTAAGGTGGATGTTTTCATTGTTCCCATTGAAATTTAAGCAAAAGTATTAATTGTTCTTTTCTTAAGCATAAATCCAGCGAGAATTGTGCCTTCCGAATCGTAAATAGCAGGAAAGTGTGATTTACTTATTGACTCACTCGTACGTTGAAATTATGCTGTAATTTTATTTATTATAATTCTATATATTATTATTACAATGGTAAGAAAATTGCAATATGTGGAACTGCAGAACTGTAGAATCCGCAATGAGTATTTGCTTTGCAATATTCAGTGATAGCTTGTAATGTAACTTTGCCAACAATTTCAATTTTCCGAGGTATTATTCCGGAAAGGTATTGCAATTGGCCAACTTTCGAAATTGACATTTACAAGCGTTTCTCTGTATCGCAAAATATCGATTTCGTGTCATATTGTAGATAACTTTCTATACTTCAAGTACCTATATCAAATAATTTGTAACAATTAAGAATGAGTTCTTTTATCGAATATATGAAGTGTTAGGAAAAGTTCTTCAGGTTGTTATTCCATTACTTTTTTTGTTTTTTTAGTTTAAATACAATTTTCCTGCAGTGTTTTGGCATATAACATTGTATAAATACTTTTACGAATTGGAAAAAGTGCAAAAAGGAAGAAAGTGACTTCCGCATGAGTTATGGGAATGAGTTATGTATAAAAAAATATAGCATTACATTAAAAAAAATTAAACTGACTTTGAAATCTCCCCCATCATACCAGGTACAGAAGAAATAGTTACACCACATAACGTCCCCCTCCATACCAAACAACTTTTGTTAAAACATTTTTTTCGTAACATCACTTCCTTAAAAGATATTTCACTGTATTGAGATAAAACAGACACCCTGTATACCCTTTTTCTATAACGTGAATTGTTTTAACAGTTGCAGTTTGGTCTTCTAATTTTTTAAATTCGCAGTATTACGGTAAATAGACTATGTGTTTTCATGGAAGTGTTAATTGAAGATTTTATAATCAGTCGATCATGAACGCTTTGTGAACGCAACACTTTTGTATTTTTGTGGAACATAGGAACTCCTTGTGCCTTACTTCTTTGTGTTATTATAAATCCAAAATATAATGCATGCATAAATAGTGAATATACTGGTAAATCACACTAAATAAGTCCCAAAATAATCGTTTTTATTTTACGGTGAAAAAATATAAAAATCAATCCTTTATACTTTATCTTTTGTATTCCACAACACTGGTTTTTCTTCATAGAGAGTGATTAAATCGGTGATTTCATTTCGTCACTAATTTTTTTATTAATTTCTGTCAAGAATACGAAACTGCTTCGTGTTTGTAAAGCAACTGTTTATTCGAGTCGTCACTCTCAGAGAATTAAGCGATGTTCTCAGACAGTCACTCTCAGACGCAGTGTCCACTCCTGAGAGATGCAACGGTTTGAATTTAAAAGGGGCGCGTCTTTTTACCGTGATCGGCGTGCGTGCGCCGAGCGGCTTTGGGAGCGGCGATCGCGCATGCGTCGAGCAAAAACAAGTATGGCGTATTGTATTGTATTAAGACCATGTGCGTGACGTTTGTTCTCGGTTTTGCCAATAAAAGTAATATAAAATCAGAAAATTCTTTTCCCGCTAACTCTTTTCTGTGCGCGAACAGACAGCTAACTTTATGTTTGGCTTGATGTACGTACAGCGACCCAGGCTCGCGTTTCTTATGTTTTTCTCGGAAAAAATATCACGAGTCTCTCGCAATGTTATGAGACAAAAGGGTGACTCTGCCCCGATGTTTTTTGCTAAGCTAGCTGCGCGCAAATAGCGATCAGAAATCGGGCAGGACGACTCGCCCTCAGTCGGTTTACGAGGCTGTCGAACGAGTGCCTCGACGAACGCGTCTTTTATACTGCGCAATTATAGTCTTGTAAGGAATACAGTGCTCGCTCGAACAACGCGTTTTCGATTATACACATTTCGAATCAATTACACATTTATCATATATTCACAATTTTCTCTGTAACGATATTCTACATTCTTTGGATTCCACAACACCGCTTTTTCTTCAAGGAAGAGTGATTAAATCGATAATTTCATTTCTCGACCAATTTCTTTTCTTGACATTTTTTACTCGCACGAGAGTTCTCTCAAGAATACGAAACTACTTCGTCTTTGCAAAGCAACTGTCCGACAGCAATATGAATTTGTATCTATTCGAGAGCAAGTAGCAATAGTTTTACTTTCAAAATGGCACGTAGCTTCGTATTTACTTCGATATAATACAGACAACGATTCTGGCTCGAGTTTCTTATGTTCGGCTCACGTTTCTTATGTTCTGCTCGAGTTTCTTATGTTTCACTAGCAAAAAACATCGCGAGCCTCGCGCAATGTTTTGGTCGTGAGGTTGACTAGGCCCAAGTTACATACTGGAGGGTCACTCACACGCCTAGGATTTTTCCTAGAACTGTGTAGGGAATACAGTGCTCGCTCGAACAACGCGTTTTCGATTATACGCGGATTTCCAATCAGTTTACGTACTTAGCATATTCGTTCGTGTGAATTAAGTGCCGCTGCGTTCAAGAAGCTAGTGCACCGAATTCAAGTGCACAACGAACAGTTCAGCTTGGGAGAAAAATCAAACGAAAAGCGTGTCTCTGCGAGCTACACAGTTACAGTTCCATGGGATGTGTATGCGTGAATAATATGTATGTATATATACGTACACAATCGAATGATTGAGTTAACTGAAAATAGAGGAGAGCCTACGTATAGCTAATTAGATTAATTACTGCAACAATTTCGTTTTATCGTATCCTAAGTTTATTTTTCTTGTAATAAGATGTGTTATAGCTACGAAACAACGACAAATTAGTTTTTTTTACTGTTGTCTCCCCGAGACATATACATATTCTAACCTTTTCTGGAAAAACACTGTCTCTTAGTAAACAACTAAGTCTTTACACACGACCTACTTGGTTTGTTATTCTAACGACAATATACGACAATTGACACGCAGTGCAGATGATCAGACTTAAGTTTTCCGTAAAACGGGGGAATGGTTCCCAACTACGCGGACAGTCGACGTTTCTAAACCTACGCGTAGTTCGACAGAACACGGTATACATATACATACATATGTATATGTTTAGACTGATATGTAAGATAAAAAGAAATGCAAATTCTGTTAGAGTCTTACTTTTTTATTGTATCCCTGTCATGACGATTATTTTATTATATTTACGATAATTTATTATAACTTGTATCACTTCGAGCATAAATAATTATTGGTCCCTGATTGCTTAGAATATAAGCATTGTGTCATCAAAGAATTCCTTGTTTCGATTAATTTGTCATTAATTATTTTTCATTATTTTTGGTTTTTATTAAACACTAATGTACAACAATCTTTGTAAATAATACTCAATATGAGTTTCTAAGTGGTTAATTTACGAACAGTTAGAAGTTAGAAGTATGGTCATACTCTTATCTTGAACCGCATTTTTCATAACTTTCTCATCATTTCCGGGAAAAATGACACTTACATTTTTTGTTCCCTAGGATGCGTAGAATCATGCTGTAAAAAAATTTTTGGTTCCAGCCGTATACCAAAATTGGCCTCTTTTTAACATCCTCCTTTAATATCGACTAGAGAAGTGGCGTTAAAGTCCGCAATAAGCGATTCCAAAAAGGAATGTAAATGACATTTTTCTATAATCGAGACCTAAGTTTTTTCCCCATTCCAATTTTATTTACAAGTATTTAGAAAAAGTCCAAAAAATAAAAGAAATTACGACAAATTGTCATTTATACTCATTTTTGGAGGCGTTTATGGCGGACTTCGACGCCATTTTTCTAATCAATATCAAATTTTCCGAGAAAATGACACTCTTTTCAGTTATTAGGAGGTAGAGTACTATAACTTTCAACCGTTATTTTTTTAAAACTAATTGATCATCTAGGAAACCTCCCTTGTTAGTCTAAACACGCCTGGGTCAACGCTGCAATCGCACAATGGGTGCCCTCTTCTCGGCCACCCGTGCGATACTACAATATTGTTTGAATAAAAAGTGTAGCTATTAAATTGTTGTTTGAGTGGTTGAGATTGCACCACCCATTTACCCACAATTTCGCCAACTCACTTTATAACAACGTCTACGCTGGCCGTCTTTGCACACACTTTCAAGGCTGTACGTGGCCTAGATTCTGGACATCAAACGTTCCGAAAGCAGTGTAGTGTCGTGTTATCCGCTTTCAGAAGATTTAATAATATGCCGACGCTAACGTATAATAGCGTACAGGCAAAGAATAAGAATTGAAGTTATAAATTTTGAAGAAATTAGAAATAAAAACAAGTTGAAGTATTTCTCCTTGTTTTATTCTGATTCTGTAACAGTTGATTATTTCGATATTTGCCTCTTTTTAATAATCCACGTTGGATTGAAGAGTGGCAAAATTCTGCTGCTTTACATATTCTAAAAGCAATGGACAGCAATTTTATATCACAAAAAGGAACAGAATATAATTAATAGAATTAAGATCGGCCACTGTAGAATCATACACTGTCATCTCATTACCAAGACAATATCTACGATATGCGATCATTGCAATATACCTATTACTTTGAAGCACATTCTACTACATCTTCCTAAATTCTCAAGTCATCCAGTTGAGCATTTTTTATTTCACTCTCTAAAAAATAGCCTTAAGGATCACCAAGAACTACAGTAGTGCACACATAAGCGTCCGCAGTCGGGAAAGTGGGGATGTGACTTCTGCGAATTTAACTAAACGAAAGAGAGGAGATGTGCCTGAGTGGGATACCGATATACGTATCAAGTGTCAGTTGTTCACATTCAGTAGTCGATATCGAATTACTTTGTTTCCACTCCGAAGTCCCATTTCCAAGAATTGGTGGGGATAGCGACGGACGCTTAAGTGTGTACATCGAACTTTACAATTTCTAAATATTGGAAATGGGTTATGGAATGAAATAGTCTTTTAACTTTGTAATATACGATTTATTTACGGTCTCAGAGGAAACGTCTTTACTCTATTGAATCTTCTGAAGGACTGTTTCTGGGCACCCAAAAGAATGTTGGGGTCCCCTTATACCTAGAAACTGTTTACATTATGGTATGGCATTGTGCAGTGAGTGACTCGAAGACGGACACCAGATGCATCTGGTGGAAGTCTTAGTGCCTTTGTTTAAAATAACCCGGAGACATTTTTGTCCTCACTTGATTATTTCCATAGGGTGTTGTTAGAAACAATCCAACACTAAAAGATATCTGATTGTGTATCAGAACATAGACTATGGATGACTGTGCACTTAACCCTTTGCACTCCAAATTCTTTTTAAAATTTTCTTTTCAATAACTCCCTATTATTTTAAGAACCTTATTTGAAATGCATTTCAAAAGACATTTGGTTGATAGGAACCAATTTAAACAATTTCTTTTACTAATTACATTGAAAATAGAATTAAGGGCCATATATAAGTGTACCTATTGCTCGTCTAGGTAAAAGAAATATTTCAAAATATAATACATATATAAACTGGCAACTTAAAAATTACTTTATTCATATCTGTGAATAAAACTGATGACAAAGGGTTAAAATATGTCGAATTATGTACATAAAATATGCGAAGTATGAAAACACAATATATGAACATACACAGAAATATAATAAAAATATAAAAAAATATAGCGTAGATGCGTGTTCGTGTCATAAAGCTAAACCTGGAAAATCCACGATAAATTAAAACATGCGTATTGAGAGATTTTACATTCAACCTGCATGTTTGTACCGTTCGATACAAAATTCTAGCGAGACGAAACGTTTTACCAGAAAAACTTTGCTAACGATTGAACAAAAAGGAAACTTTGACTAGCCACGATTTATTCGTAAATTGTTCCTTCTACATGTTGATCAATTAAGGAAATGAAAAGAGTGGTAAGGCTAGCGAAATAAAAGAGGAGAGAAAAAATCGTGGAGAAGGCATAAAAAGCTCGCACCGTAGAATTACGCGGGGTTGTGGTTACGTGCGATGTCCGCCAGTTAAATGAATTTTCATCTGAGTTCCTACATTCGCTAAAAGAGCATGCCAACTGCTTTTGTTTGTTCGGTATAATTTCGAACGCTGAACAACTGCAATATCGTGTGTACAATTTATCAAACAAGAACAAAGTCATCTTGGTTATTTCTCTGCTGTTGTGGTGATAAGTTCATTGTTTGAGCGATCGCGAGTACCGCAGTTAAAAATTTATTACCGTCTGTGATAAATTAGGCGGAAGAATGATCTCTGAGTATAGGGATCATAATCCTATCCCAATGCATTCCGTATCGCAGTTGTGCCAAGCTCGACGATCATAATATGAGCCGTTTATTTCTATAGCGGTGTAAGTCCGTGACTCAAAAATATTAACGATCACTAGTAGTCTCACTTTATGTTTTTCGTAGTGACAAATATTTACACCTTTGGGGTATATAAAGTATATCGGAATTGCTTGAAGAAAAATTGGGATTTTGTGACCAGAAATGGACCTGCACCACTATAAAAATTATCAAATTTTCAGTAATGTGACTGTTAGGTTTTCTGTAGAAAACGGTTTATGGCACGATCGACCGGGAACGGTTATTTTTGAGTTCAGGATTTTCGTTTATTGCTTGCACGGGTCTAATTACATCCTGCGAGGGTCTCTAGAATTGCTTTGCTAGATTTTTAGTAATTTGTGTCCCTCGCGCTCAATAGCCTACGAACATACCATAAACCACGAATTTCCGAACGGCACATCTGTATGTAACGGTCCGCTTGCCGATTAGTCACCCGGAGGAAATTCCAGATTTTTGGGACCTTCCGCCCACCCCTCGCGACCGTCTCCCACCCTTCCAAGGTGACAGCGCGCTAAGGGCGCACTGGAAGGGCGGCAAAGACGATATTAGACACGCTGATTGGCAAATGCAATCGTCAACCATTAACCAATCAGCATGTCCCAACAAAAATCCCTCTCACGGTCGTCGGAGACGCGACGTGGACGAGGAGTCGTGTAACAGTCGTTCAACCACCACGAACACGGAGAAGCAAGGTGGAACCAGCTCACATCACGCGTCAGACATAGATCAGTTTTTTACAAGTCCCAATCATTTGGGTGGTCCTTCGAACCAGGATCTAGACGGCACAGCATCGTGCAAACATCCACAAAGCTCGAAAGTTTATCGCCACAACCACGAGCATTAACAGTGACTTAAATCATATTTGATTGCTTAGAATTCAAGGTTTTTCCAAAAAACTATATTATATTTTCAAAAATTTCAATCGTGTTATGCCAAAAAAAATTGCATCTAACTTTAAAAAACATTATAAATAAAGAAAATGTTCATGGTTTTTAATTTATTAATTTAAAACATCTTCATTGACACCGTGAGAAGGTTTTCTGAAATAATTTTGGTGCACAGGTGGAATATAAGGCAATAAATCACTCACATCTCTATATTTAACTGAGGTTATGGGTATAGAAGTTTTGTATAGAGGTGATAATTTGATGTTTTTAAAATGTTTTCATCTATGATATTTCATGGTAAGATTGAACATTTTTTATGCGCAATTCATGTATAATCTCGTTTTTTTAAAAAACGGGTTATTAAAATAAATAGCAGTTTCCCTAAAAAAAAGAAGAATCAATACACACGGAATCTATGGAAGGAATAATAATTAATGTGAAATGAGATTGGAGAAAATTCTTTCTCGCTAATAGTTTCTTACCCTATAACATGTTATTGTAATTTTCATAAAGCGCTTTTGAACCACAAAACAACAAACATCGCTAAAATTCCACAAATCGTCTTTTCTAACTCGAAACACCTGAATTGTTTTCTTAACTACTTACACAAAATTACTTTGGCGTTTATCAAAAATGACGCCAAGGTGACATACATTGTAAGAAAATAAAGGGAACAGTTCTCCATTTAACGCTGCATCGTGTTAGCTGAAACTACTTAACAAAGTTTTTACGAAATCCCAACGAGCCAGGTGAAAATATTGACCAATAATGCGTAAACTTACTTCGTTTAGATGATAAGAAATTTGGGTAGGGTGGTATTCCTGTCGGTGACAATTGGGTCAATGGGTGAGTGGATTTTCGTGTAACCACTTCAGTCCACTCTGGAACAATCTAAAATCCTTCTGTCTGTTCTACAAACATTGCACCTGTATGTACATATGTATTACTTTTCTACGAAACTATCTCGCCTTGCCTTGTTCTACAACTCATTAATCAGACACTGTCTGTGTATCCCACAGTTCAGTCAACTTTCACTTGTCCTATTCTTATCGACGTTTGTTTTCACGACCCGTGTAAGGACCTCGTGCTTCCAACTTGTTCCACCTATCGCCTTCGTATCACGGGCAACGTACGACGATGCCAATGCACATTCAAGTGGTTTATCGTGATAATTAGAGCCAGCTGCTGGGCTACGCCAGTCTCGTTGCCGCGAGTACTCGTGATTGCGATTAATTAGACCACCTGATCTCAGTGGACTTGTATCGTTTGCGACACTCTCAGTGAAAGTATTTGTACGTTCAAAGGCACTTGGAAAAGCTTCTGCCGGTGTAACGTACTTTCTGAACACGTATACTGGTAACTTCGTATTCACCTTCATATTCTCTTCTCTTTTTTTATTTTATAAAGCAGTATTGAAAATTTCTTCCTTCCCTGAAATGGCGTATAAGGGACCTGAGCTAGTGCCTGAGTATTGGTTATGCTCGTTTAAACATCGTAAATATGAAGAAATGTATAGTAGAAAGTAGAACGTTGATTTTTTCTAGAATATTTTATTTACACTTTTTTGGTTCGAATGTTGTTTGTTTGCCATAAAAAGAAAATGTGAGATGGAATTGAGGTATCGGATACTCTCGAGTGTATTTTCACCGGAGATTGTATAAATCATAAGCTGACAACATTCAGATGCTAAAAAGTAGGTTGGACAATTTTCGATATTTTAATGAATTCTGAACAGTTACTTTAACTATATTTAATAACCAATTTTCATGACACGAATATAATTAATATTTGTGTATATTGTTAACGTACAATTAGTACAATCACGTACAATCTTTCGTTACATTTTTGTCATAAGATATTTGGATTAATATTTTGCATATTAGCGTTTACGTTACAAAAGAAATATACAAGACACTTGTTGGATTATTTCTAACAACACCCTATGGAAATAATCAAGTGAGGACAAAAATGTCTCCGGGTTATTTTAAACAAAGGCACTGGGACTTCCACCAGATGCATCTGGTGTTCGTCTTCGAGTCACTCACTGCACAATGCCATACCATAACGTAAACAGTTTCTAGGTATAAGGGGACCCCAACTTTCTTTTGGGTGCCTAGAAACAGTCCTTCAGAAGATTCAATAGAGTAAAGACGTTTCCTCTGAGACCGTAAATAAAATCGTATATTACAAAGTCAAAAGACTATTTTATTCCACAACCCATTTCCAATAACACTCGTTAACCCTCGGAGAGCAGATGGTGTGATAGTTGTACGCACAGCGGATGACGGGTCAAATATGACCCAATACTAAAGTCTTTTTCGTGCGCAAGCGCAACTACAGTTTTTTTTATTTTACTAGGAATTATATTGTTTAAAACTTTACAAATATATTGTTATAAAAATAACAAATATATGTATAATATAAGGAAAGGAGAGTCGTGATTCTGTTTCGAATGCCGTTTGGAACAAGGGACATCTAAAAATCGGATCAGGGGTGATCAATTGTTTTCGTTATTATTGGACCGATCAAAATTTTTTTTGTCGCAGATGATACGACTTCAAAGGACCTTCAGTGTAATGATCTTAGATTTTTTCTGTCTCTTTTAAAAATAAGTTTTCAAAGACACGGTCAATTTTTTTTATGTATAACACCTTATATATCAAGTCAATCGGTTTAATTCCTTTTGTATTATAAAATTATATGTTTATAGAATAGAAAACAGGAATGAAAAATTGAAAATTATTAGAAATATAGCGTCTGCTTGTAATAGCGTCAAACGGTTTTTTTAAATTTTTGGCACTTTGGTACAAAATTGCCAATTTTTTAACACTTTAGGATCGGCACACGAGGGGATTCTTTTTAGATAAAAACTTGCGTCAAAGGCAACAATTTGAAAAATGAGTCGTTATTTTTATTAAAAAACCCATGTATGCATTTTCTTTTGTTGTTCAAAAATGGTTCAATTTATTTAAAAAAGCCCGCATAAGCCGATAACGAATGTTAGTTGCAATATTTGAGTGAAAGATTAAGTAAATCGGGTAAACGGTGCGGCAACCTACCGTTTTAAAAAACGCGTTTAAAGTTTGTAACGATGCCTGTGAAGCGACACGACCCGTTTCGTTCAAACGGCACTAAGTTCGTCAATAATTCGAATTTCGAGTTCGTTTTGGGCTTAAATTATTTCTACTGCATGTGCCTTTCAAAATCTTCAAAAAAGCCGACTTTTCGAAATCGGAAAACGTATGTGACCGTTTAACACGTTCGTCGCCACGTCACCCATATCTGGGTGAGGGGTATGCTTCCGTGGGGGCCCCGTCACCCAGATATGGGTGACGTTCTTCTTCGTCAAGTTAAATAGGATTTCACAAGTAATTTATAAAAATCCATATAACACAAGAATTTCATGGAATATCACACTATATTATACTACACATTAATTTATATTTAAAATAAAATACAACATTATACTACGTAGCATGGTATTCGTTAAAACAGTTCGAACACATTTCTGGTGATTTTGGACAATTGGGACAATATGTTGGTCTTTTTTACATTTTTTCTCGCTTCCTGGCGTTCGAGAGTTTGCCTCTTCTTCTGGTAACATAGAACACAAATTCCAGCTAATCGCTCTGTTTATGTTCTTGCGCTCCGACTATCGGATTTGGGCCCCGCGAGAAACTCGACATATTAAGTGTTAACGTGTTAAGAAATTTTAAGGAAAACAGTGAATAACGTTTTCCACATTGTCCAAATACCTGGCAATCAACTGTTCGTACATCAAGAATTAACGAAAGCCAGCGTACAGATGCGCACAATTTTATTATGGTTGGTGCAGTACTACAGAGAGGGTCTCTCTGCTCTACGTCGTACATACATACATCACCATTCATATAACTGTACGTACGTGCAGTCTATGTATAAGTACAATAACGATATGCAAGTGCATGATTACATATACAGCGTGATATGCATATCTGCATTTACATATGTTTACTGTTTTCATGTATATTGCAGTGAATCAGTACACGTATACATAGACATGCAGTGGAATCAATGCCGCAGATTGCCTATGTTTAAGCGAATATAGAATTGTTCGAAAGTCCAGTAGAAAATAGGAGATATATTTTAGGGTTCGTTGACATGCTAATAGTATTATGTAGTAAGAATAAAATGTTTCTGACTTTGCAACCTTACAGTAATGAAGGAAACTGCTTTGCTATTGTTTCGTTAGTTCATCCCTTACCGAGCTCATGTAATAAATAAAATAAAATAATTCGTTGTCGAAATATTGTCGAGTAAAGGAGCATAGACAGAGTGAACTTTGAAAATATTTAAAATTGTCTATCAAATTGTGCTGATTAAATTCTGACAAAAGAATGGAGACCTGAATAGCACCTGGATACTATTTATGAGGACTCTCTTTATGCAGAAAGAATTCTTTGTTTTTTATTGACTTAAAGTACTTACAATCTTTTTCGCTTAAGTAAATTTTATAACATTATGTCGTGACACTAGTTACATTAGAGAGTTACATATACACGATATATACAGGGTGTCTTCTTTAACTGGACACAGTGGTGTACTTCAGAGGAACTGAAGCTGTCGAGAAAGTGTTTTACAAAAGTTGTTTGATGTGATGAGGGACATAATGTGGTATAAATAGTTTTCTCGTGGGTCAAATAGTGGGGTAGTTTTCGAGGTCAAGTTTATTTTTTTAAATGGGACTATCATTTTGTCGTGGAGTGCAAAGTACTTGTATTGCTGTCTGAGTTTGAAATGAAGGATAAACAATGTAATAAAAGTAAGGTCCTGTTTTTTGCACGAATTCGCGATGCAACGCGATCAACTTTAATAAAGACGGCGCGTTAGTGAAGGTCGTAAATCTTCACTTCGATGTTTCGACACCGCGTATCGTACAGTGATTTCCTTGCGATCGTTTCCGGAGGTAAGGAATGATAATTGGGATGTGCCTTTGGTTTGTGTCTTGTTCTCGTGAAGTGTGTTTTTGAACTCATTCCTCGTTCGAGGAATCTCCCGAAAGTAAAGGTGTGTTAGCGGGGGTGAGACATGTGGATTGGTTGAATTGCATTTTTTCGGGAATGGCTAGAGAATCGGTCGAGTGAATATGATTGGCTGAATAAATTTGTGTAAAGTGACCTCCCTCCAGCTAACGGTCACCCTCAGGTAAAGAGAGTACCTTCGAGTGTTCAATGGCTTTCATAAAGTTATTGTTGCTATGGACGGGTCACAGTTTCTTCAATAAGTAAAAGGCAAATTAAGAAATAGAAGGTGGTGTTAAAAACGTGAGGAAGAGATTAGAAACTCTGACCCGCTTTCTGAATAGAGGAAGAGGACAATCGAACAGGTCTACTCTCCTTACTAGATTGGTCGTATTGGTAAAATATCTTGGCCACCACGATCCCCGGATTTGAAACCGATGAAATTTACTCATAGAACCACATTAAGTCTCTTGAGTACCACTAGAATACAAGTGCGGAACAACTCAATAAAAAAATTATTCTTACACTCGAATATTTGAAAACAGGAAATACTCTAGAAAACGTTCACAAGTGTGTAATCGCACGCGTACTCGATGAATCTTCAATATAGATTTATTGGGGAAGAAGCTTCTTGTGAAAGAGCTTGACTCTACATTTTGGATTTATTTTTATACCACCAATTCGTTAACACTCTATAGTTCTCTCATATCTGCCTTCTGTCAAGATATTTTATTGAGGCATTTTGTAGAGTTTGTATACTACTTAGGTACACTGAAGGATATGTATTTTTGCGTCAGGTGAAAGCAACATGATTTAATTTATTTTCATGTACTTGAATATTTCAGTTTTTAAGCCAAATAGCTATATGTATTGTCCAGTTACTCTTGCAAATTTTTGGTAGCTCCAAAGATTGCCATATCATCTGTAAACGTAGCCGTGGTTGCTTTTGCCGTAGTTGGTATAAACGAGGTACAGAGCATGTCCAAGTACGCTTCCTTGTGGGATTCCAGTGTTGATTAGGTAAGCTCGAGTAATTACACCATGGAATTTGATTCTGAAATTTCTATTGGTTAAATATGATTGCAGTATAATGTAGAGGTACTGTGGAAGCGCTTTTTTTTAACTTACATATCTAGAAAGATAGCGAAACAATATTTTTTGCTGTCAGAGTTTTATATGAGCCACTCAGAAGCCAAAGTGACTAACTCTATTAAACAAAATCTATTAAATTTATTTTATTTATGAAAAATTAAGCACCAAGCATGTGCTTTGATATTAAAATTGAAAGAATATCAAAATGTGGCTTCATTTTGGTTTCTGAGTGGCTCATATGGTCGAGAGTTGTCTCATCATGATCAACCAATCTATGAACTTGAAGCCAAACTGATGTCCTGTTGTATTCAATTCAGTTTAT
>NW_017100634.1:176317-180536 GCF_001263275.1 Habropoda laboriosa
ACGATATGATGATATTTCATGTGCTAGTTTACCAGTTTTATTTGCTACTATGACATGTGAAATTTTTCACTGGTTACGAAAACCTCTTCCTAGGAGGTTCCTATCCAGGAGCCTTATCCAGGTTTATTCCAGTCTTCATCCTTAATCTTATTTCTTCAGTCGTAAACGGTTTGGCAGAAGGAAATAGCTGGCAGGGTGTTTGCAAGTACTGTTGCAGCTCAGATTTTAACGCTCGGGAATTAGAGGAAAAAGATTTAAATACTTGGGCAAAATAGGTGCCAAATGTTTCTGCTTCTTCTTGCAGACTTCCAGCTGAACTCCTTTGCAAGGTCCCATAGGTGGGAACTTTTTGTATGAGCTTGTGATCATTTGGTTGTCTTCCAAAGGGAATAGTCAGTGGCTTTAGTTACTGCCACGTTCTTTAACCCTTTCTCTGCTATTGGCGCCTATAGGCGCTTCGAAAATTGTCTCGCACTGTGCTGTTGATGACTTTTGGTACACTTTCACCTTAATTCAATCCTTAAATTTTGCTTAAAATTCAATTCTTTCACTATTCTCACTTTAATTTAATAACAGAAATTTAAAAATTTTTTTTAATTTTTAAACGCCAAGACGAAAGGTTTTGCCGATCATTTTCCACAGCGAAAGGGTTAAGCATCTGCTAAAAGATTTGTTTCTGGTTGCTTTATTCAGCAGTCTGTTGTAATAAAAGAAATCTAGAATTTTGCCACGTTCTTCTAAGTTTTCGCTTTTCAACGATCTACTTCATAAGAATATCTGAATAGGTACAATTATCTGGATGCACGGTTGTAGGAGTAGCGGATGTAACTGGTTCGATGATGTGATGTGTGAGGTATTTAATCGCCCTCTCTACGTCGTTTCCTGTTTTTAGCGGAAGGAGGGCTGTAATTGAGGAATCGAGAATTTCACGAAAGAGAATTTTTATATTTGTTATGGATGGTCTAAGCTGGACGTCTAGCGAGGTGAGAGACTTTTGGTAATATTAAGCAGGTAATATAAAGCAATTATCCGTATTTAGAACGATTTCCAACAAATTCCAGTATTCAACCTATACATCAATTTTTCGTACAAAATTAAGATGAGGCTATCGGTTCGAAAAGTTTCAGGTCGAATCAAGTAAAACGCGAACTACCCATTGATTCGTCAATTTCTATTTGGTCACTTTCAGAGTAATCCCCATTACTTACAATACATTTGTGTCAACGCGTTTTCCATTCCTCAGTTTCTGGCGCGGCTTTTAACTCGTTCAGCGAATTTCCCTTTATCGCCTCGATCGATTTGAAGCGACGTCCCGGTAGAGGGTGTTTCAATCGGGGAAAATAGGAAGAAGTTGCACGGTGCTTGATTAGGTGAGTGCGGTGCTTGCGGGAGGAGTTTCGTCGAATTTTTAACTGAAAAGTGGCGAACAAGCATCGAAGTGTGAGCTGGTGCATTGTCATGATACAAAACCTAGGAGTTCTCCTCCGATAAATCCGGTCGGTTTTTTGCGAATTGAATCACGCAAACGTTTCATGAAATCCAAGTAGAGTACTCTTTATGGGCAGTTTGACCAGTCGGTAAAAATTCTTTATGCTTCACGCCGCGATGATCAAAGAAAACCATCAGGAGAATGGGTATCCTGAACGAGCACTATTCTCTGCCGACTCTCGGCTGTCTTCGAACAATTTGTACCATTTAAACAAGTACACGTGGTTTCGATAAACAATTCTTCTAGAAGGCTTTTTGTAACATTTGAATTATCTTAGAGCAATTAATTTCCTTTTAACAAAATTTAATGCAAACTCAAACAAGAAAGAAAAAAAGAAGATGTGAAACTAGAAAGATTTTACGCATTTCTTGGAAATATTGATCTAAATTATAAAATTCGACGCGAACATATAGGATGACCCAAGACAAGTCAATTTCACTTTTTTTCCTCTCTTTTACTTGAGCTTCCAATAGCATATGTCAAAAATACAGTATAACAAGTATCGCCCGCTATACTCTTTCGCCCGCTCATCAAAGAAATATCAATAGATGCAAACGCTAAAACTTATATGTATTAGATGATTGCAAAAATTCGTGCCTGATTTTCAGAAGTGGTGGGAACCTTGTCGACTGCGTCACACATGTTTGTTTTAGCGTTACGCTACATTCCTGTCGAAATATACACCGCTTGTGTTTTATTTTCAAATAATCGTTCGTTTCGTTTCGTTTTCTCTTCAAACGAAATGTGCCTTTGCGCACACCGTTTGTGTTTGATCTTCAAATCGGGCACGAACTTTCGCAATCGTCCAATACTTACTGTCACAACCGCGACAATTTTTTCCGACGAATCGGTCTCCTCGCGAGATATTGATCTCCGTAGTAGCATTTAAATATACCGCAAATGAATTCCTCTCACGCGTATCGGCGTACTGACAAAGGAAATACAAGCTTGTAACCAGCCGGCTGTAAGCATGCCTACAAAAAAGCCGTAGGGGGTCTCGAATGGAATTCGTTACCGATTCATGGGGTGTGACGTTTTCCGATTTTCGCGTATACAGATAAACGAAAGCAACACGTCACACTACTCAACTCATTCTGCATTATTCATAGGCGACACTTGGGCCGTAGAGCAACGTCGTGCCACGCCGCATCGTGTCACTTCGCCCTATTCTCGCCTCGCTTCCCCCCAGTTTTGCCTTTTCCTCCACGCCTTCTATGCACCGCATTTGCAAGTGTAAAAGGGGGATCATCTCATTATACGTTCGCTGCTGAGCTTGTGGCTTTCGCGGGACCAGTTACTACGATATCGCAATGATTCCATATCGACAATGGATACGATGCATCTGTCGTCGCCCGTAAATTACATTGTATTGCCCTGATATTATCGAACCGGCTTTTGTTCCTGCCCTGCAACGTTTGATCTATTTTCGCGAGATTTTATCGGAAAACGAACGGTTCCGCCGTGCTTGCACTCCTAGACTCAGAAATATTGCTCCGCTTTTACTTCTGTGTTTGTTCCTATTGAGATATGTACCTAGTATATGGAGTATTTATTGCACCACGCTTTATACAGGGTGTGTCGCATAAAATGTTGCAACGTGTATTCCTCCTCCGAAACTATTCGAAATAGCAATATTCCGAACCGATTATTCCGTTGCCACGGTTTATGACACCGTCGCGTAGAACAGCTATTTTTCTGTTTAAGACATTTTTCGAATACCCCTTGGTTAGTAAAATTAAGTTTATTAGTTAGGGTTTGTTTAGAATATCCATCCTTTCCGTCCGTCGTCCTTAATAGTCTTAAATTAGAAAACGGTACGGATTACTGAAGATTCAGCACCTGCTGAAAATTTCACATCGTTAGCAAATTTCTATACATCTCCAGACAATTCAGGTATCGCCCCAGCGACTCCAGAAAAAGACGCGCTGAGAATACTCTGAAAAGGCGTTCCCGATGCTAATCACCGTGTAGTGATTTTCAGCAGCCACTGATCAAGTCTTGAGAAGACAGTGAGAAACGAGTCATCGATCAGTCGAGACGGCAATCTGCATTTCATTCGATAAATTCTAGTTAATTCAACCACTTGTTATCTGTTACTGAATAAATTGTCCAATATTACGGGTGAATTACTGTCGGCGATTACAATTTGGCGAATAAGTCATGATAAAATCTGAGATATCAAATTCACGATATACAGTATATTCTCCACAAGTGTCTGACCGCAAGAAAGCTAAACCTGACACTCGTAGAGTCAGGGACTACGTTTTCGAGCCTCGCGCCCGCCTTTGTAGTTTGCCGAACGTAGACAAGGGCCAGATTTACAGGTTGCTGTTAGGCGGCCACAAGAAAATACATTTTAAGCATAGGATTATAGTATTATGCTTTATAATTTTTTTTTTTCAATTGAAAATAATGTCTAGCTTGCTATGATGTTCAAAATTTTTAGTTGACAACATTTATTTTATTTTAATTATTCTAAACATTTGAGGCACTCCAGTCACTGATGACCACCATGGCCATATCGAGGAAACAATCTAATGTTAATACTTATTGAGTGATTAATTTAATTTCATAATATATCGCTTTGGATGAAATACAAAAATAAATTGCTAAAAAATTACATTAAATACCTGTACACATTATCCGTCGAATATAGAGGGAGATCCACCCTTTGGTTGCCAATTGTTTATCACATAGAGTCGGCCTACCTCCACGTAAAAAAAAAAAATG
>NW_017100634.1:180638-183670 GCF_001263275.1 Habropoda laboriosa
TCAGTAAAATGTAGGGTCGATTCCACAAGTGTCAGTAAACTGTAGGGTCAACCTACATCCACGTAAAAAAAAAGAAAATGTAGGGTCGATTCGACAAGTGTCAGTAAAATGTAGGGTCGATAGCAGCAGAAAAGCTGCTAAACAATTAGAATTAAATGTAACGATAGAAATTATTGCAATAATGCGTAATGCAATTGAAAAATCGCAGAAAAGTCTGATATAAATGTTTGAAAAGTAAAATATATAAGATGAGATACAGTATCTTACCACGTAATGTAACTTTTTATTGTGTAACATATTAAAAACACTGTTTGGGAAAAATTTGTCACAGAATTGCATTTCTTATTTAATCTTCCTTTACTGCTACTTCTTGTGAAATTTTATGTCAGAAAATTCAAGAAATTCTTCTTTGTGTTTCGTAGGTAATTGATTGCTAATTTGCTATTGACAGATCGATGTTAAAATTTGATGTTAAATGGAACTTTCATATCTACCCTAGAATCTGAATAATTTTTCAAGGTATTTTATTAAGAAACGCGCACATAGTGTTCAATTTTCTATCTTAGAATTAACTTACTTTATCTTACGAACTACTTAAAGTTCAAACTTTCAACTGTGTGTGAGAATGAGAGTGTCGACGGGTACGCGTAGTTCTTAGCTTGGTATCCTTTTGCAAAAGTGAGAATTTTCTTTGGAAAAGGATACCAATTACCAGGTCCCACCACGAGGAGGTGACTACGCAAGGGACCCGACAAAAACACATGCCCTACTGGCAGCTCTCTATCTTCAGAGATACGCGATTCTCAAAAAGAGTGTCTTGTATTTCACTTTAAATCGCAACTCTAATCATTTTCTCATTCCCAATGCAATATTTAAACTCTAAAAATTTCGTACTCTTCCTTAATAAGATGTTGAAAATGTAGATGGTATTTTATTAATTATGCTACGAATGAGTCGCGTATCTCTGTAAGAGAGCGCGCACATGGTATTCAGTACAATTTTTCTATCTTGGAATTAGTTGTTTTAAAGTTAAAACGCACGCGTCCCACGACGTCCATCGGCGGATGAATAGAATATTTTCTATTGTCTTATGCTAACTTATTTTATCTTACGAACTACTTAAAGTTAAGACACTCGTTCACGCTCACTTCATACTCGGTACAGTTTTCGATCTTAGAATTAATTAAAGCTAACATGCGATAAAAAGGTACATTTTTCAAACATACAATGAAGCTCTGTAAGAAAAGTGTATTATTAAATTGCAATAGGAGAATATATTGTTAAAATATCTTTTTATTTATATTTTATTTTCATATTTAAAATCATAGTATCGAAGTTCTGTAAGAAGAGTATATTATTAAATTGGAATAGGAGGATAAATTGTTAGGATATCTTGGATAAATTGTTAGGATTCTTATATGAAATCGTAGCAATGGAATACCTAATTAAACCTCTGACCTAATTAAATCTCGTCAGAATTGGCAACAATAGGCTTTGAGAACTGATCTCTACGATCAAGAACGCCCAGGCAATTTATTTTCATTTTATTTAGTAAGGAAAACCGCGAATTTATTACAATTTAACAAAATTTCGCTGAAACACTGAAACAGAATATAAATTAAATTGACAAGATAAATAATTCATACGACTCACCATTCGTAACCTTTGAGATACCCTTAGTGACCCATTTCAGTCCTCCCAGCCTTCGATTTTGACTCACAATTCACTTGGAAGCTTCTCTCAGACCCATGAAACTTTTGCAATTCCCCTCAGCCTTGAATTTTCATCCCACCAGTGGCCCACAATGATAGATTGAAAGACCCAAAAGCCAATGCCCAAGACCCACCAGACTTGGAAAGCTGTGAAAGGGTGACGCGCGAAAAGTGGAGTACGAATCGCGATTTATTTTCATTTTCAGGGATTTTATTTAGTACCCGAAACCGCGAATTTTCATTATCCTCCATATTTTCCTGTATTTAATTTTAGTTGGGACATTTACCAAAAATTCAAAAAAGAAAAGAGAAAAGAAACGCAAAAATGGAAAAAGGGACGAAGCTATTTATCAAACGCGACGCGACGTGATAAATTCTCGTATCGATAGAAAGTAAATGGGAAAATTGACTCTAAATTGAATTAACGCGGTATACTACTTTGATACTCTAATAATGGGAGGGCGTTTGCACCATTAGTGCAGTAGAGTCCATCCAGTTCTTCTTTGACCTCTTGGTAGTTCAGCTTCGACATGCACATGCACACACATATATAACCAACCACCAAACCCTCAAAAAATTCACTCACAATTCGCAGATTAAGCAGCTGGGCTCTGCAACGTAGATTTGGCTGCCTGGCTGCATTGCCTCCTTCCTTCCTTCCTTCCATCCTCTCAGATCGTCATCCTTCCGCAAATCATTCCAGTTCCTCGTCGTTGATTTCCCAAGACTCACAGACTCACAAAATGTGAGTCACTGTGGAATGGACGACGCGAAAAGTATTTCGAAACGCGATTTATTTAACAGGGGAAACCGCGATATTATATTCTCGATTTTTAAAATGAAGTTAACTTTAAATAGAATAAACGTAAAAAAAAGAAAAGAGATATGAAATAAACGCGATGTATATAAAGCAAAAGAATAAACCGCGAATTGATATCTTTCCCGAATTTCTAACGCAAGTAAATTTGAAGGAGGGTATCGACTAAACGCGTAAAAATATTCAATATAAAGCGAAATAGGGATGAAGCTATTATAATACTCAATGCAACGAATCTAGTATTTACTAAAATTCAAAAATTCTCGTATATATTCCGAAAACCGATTTTTAATTGCGAAACACTACTGAGACGGTTTAATTTGGGGCAGCCAGCTCATATTTCAGCTGGCAATATACAACACAACTAACTACTAAACCAAATCACCAGAAAAAAAACCCATTTTTGTAACTCACTGTTCGCTGATTAAGCAGCTGAGCTCTGCAACGTGGATTTGACTGCATTTTCTCCTTCCTTCCACTCAGATCGTCATCCTTCCTTCCAC